>NC_045542.1:1015531-1111005 GCF_009769535.1 Thamnophis elegans | reverse complement strand
TGCATTTAACCACTGCGCCACCTTGGCTCTATATGCTGCTTCCCGGTGCTTTACAGCCCTCTCTAAGCAGTTCACGGAGTCAGCATCTCTTTCCCCCAACAATCTGTGTCCTCATTTTTCCCGCCTTGGGAAAATAGATAGCTAAGTCAATATGGAAATGGTGAGTCATCGTCGTCTTTTGGGATAGTTTTCAACTTATTGGTTGGGCCTCCCATCCATGCACTGCCCAGGTGTGATCCTTTTTAGATTTTCAAAATCAACAAAAGCCAATTGATGGGGGTGGGAGGGAGCTTATGGAAAGTGCAGCTAGTTGTCCTTGCTCAGGCTAAGCTGATCGAGAGTGGAGCTCTAAGAATGCCAGATGATCAATGGGCATGTTCTCAGTTTCAAAACATCTGGCTTTCCTTCCTCCTTCCAAAGACCTGGGCTCTTCACAGGAAGGGAGGGAGGGAGGGAGGGAAGGGAGAAAGAGGGAAGGGAAGGGAAAGTGAATATGGATGGATGGATAGAGGGAGGGAGGAAGAGAGAGAAAAAGGAGAGGAAGGAAGGACCGCAAACCTGGTACCAGACGTAGCTTCAGAGGATGCTTTGAAACAGCACAGCAATCCAGTGCTAGAAGGGACCTCAGAGGTCATCAACCCCCTGCTTCAGCAGGGGATCTTATATCATCTTGATTATTTTGGTGCTCTAACACAGAGGAGAAATTCCCAGAAATCCCCAGGCATTGCCAATCTCTCCCCCCTAGTAAAAAAAAAAAACTTAGAGCAAAAACTTCATACAGTATTAAAAAGAATAGAAAAGGGGGCTGCTGTGTATTGTTTAATGGACAGCTAAATTGGCAAAATGGACAGCTAAATTGGCCACTCCCACCCAGTCACATGACAGCCAAGCCACTCCCACACAGTCACATGACTGTTGAGCCATGCCCACAAAATATGCCACACCCACAGAACCGGTAGTAAAAAAAAATTGAAACCCACCACTGGAATGCACTCAGTTGTGGGGGAGGCAGCTTGAGTGACATAGAGATTTGCTTGGAATTTTATCCCAGTAATGAGATTCCTATGAGATCTTTATAGCAGCAGCAGAAAATAGTAACCTGTGTTCATCTAACTTATCAAAGTAGCAATAGAAAGGAAGAAGGGTTCTGTTGAAGCATCTTAGAACACAAGGATTATTTCACCTCCTTGCCTGTCTTAAGCCACTAAAAACACCACCGGTTATTTATTTAGGTAAGATAAAGTGCGGCTTGTGGGAAGAGACCCTCTCCTCTCACTTGTACTGTATCAAGGCCCAAGGTGGGAAAAGGAATCGTGTTCTGTTTCCTGAACACGTTATTGGCATGAGAAAAGCAAAGTTGGTTCTCTTGGAAGTAGTACACATGTTAAGTGTTCAATAGTAAAACAGCCTAGCTTTATCCACACGGCGTGCCAGCAAGTTTTCTATCAGAAGCATTGGATGCATTGGAAGACATTGGAATATTAGCAGGTGCGGACTAAACTTCGCAATATTTGTAGAGCCCAGCCTGTGTTCTTCTGGCTAGCAACAAATTGAAGGCAAAAGTGTTTGGAAATGATATTCTGGCATTAGTGTTCTGTGATCTGCAAAGAAACACTTCTTCTAAGCAATATGTTTCAACCCTTGATTATGCAATGCCTCCAAACATTCAGACTTCTACCCCAACTAGTGTGCTATAAATACGTTTTTTCATTTAGGAGGAATATGGGTTTCTTTCTGCCCTTAGGCCCATCAACAAACCTGATGTTGCCAGATGAGTCAATTCATTTGAGCATGCTGTAAATTTTGATAGCGTATTTTGAAAAAATGCTGAACAGTAATTGAGTAATCATTAAAAGACAGCAAATAAACATTGAGTCATTAAAATGAATCCCCTTAAGTACTGTTACAAGTGTTTTAAAACGATTTTGGTAAAAGGTATTTTAGTTAATGTAAACCCAATGAAGTCCAATAGACGATAAAGTTGCATTTTGCAAAATTAAAAACTTAAAAGGTAACAGGGAAAAGGTGTTGAAAGATAAATGCAGAGAACAGACTTATCTCCCACCACTCCAGACCTTTCCTATAACTCCAGACCTGTGTTCTGATCTGTTTAAAAACGGAACAGAAAGTACTAAACTGATTCTCAACTTCAGGAGCTACCGGTATACCGTTTCATTCATTTAAAAGATTGTTTGAAAATTAAGACCAGAGACTGCACAGAAAAAAAACAGAATATTTTAATGACAAATATTTATAGGAAAATATTGAAATCCATATTTCATGCCGAAGTATTGGTCAGCCTTGCCTGAACATGCCAAGAACTAAACGTGGCATTTTGGCATGTGAACATTAGCACAGAACTTGTGACTTTGCATTAAGACTTTTATCAGAACACAGAATCACAAGGCTGGAAGGGGCCTTAGAGTTCAACTCCAGCTCAGGGCAGGAGTCCTTATGTCATTTTGAAAACCTCCAACAACGGAGCTCCCACAACTCCAGGAAGAAAGCAATTCCATTGGTTAATTGGTCTCACTTCGGGGAAAAGGGCGGCATATAAATGTAATAAATCCAATCCTCACCATCAGGAATGTTTTCCCTTAGTATCAGGTAGGATCACTCTTATTGACATGATACACACTGGACTTTCTACGCACAAGACTCTGCCTTATGTGATTGTACATATATGTTAGATCAGTGTTTCTCAACCTTGGCAACTTGAAGTCCTGTGGACTTCAACTCCCAGAATTCCCCAGCCAGCTATGCTGGCTGGGGGATTCTGGGAGTTGAAGTCCACAGGACTTCAACTTGTCAAGGTTGAGAAACACGGTGTTAGATTGTTTTGATTAAGAAGGATGGAAAAATAGCATTCAGCAAAGGAAACCACCAGTTTCCAGCAAAATACGTTTAGGTTTTCAAACAATCTTTCTAAGCCCTTGTATAGCAATAGCAATAGCAGTTAGACTTATATACCGCTTCATAGGGCTTTCAGCCCTCTCTAAGCGGTTTACAGAGTCAGCATATCACCCCCAACAACAATACGGGTCCTCATTTCACCCACCTCGGAAGGATGGAAGGCTGATATATCCCAGAGACGTGCTTAGAAAATAAAGCAGTGAAGGGATTGGAACCCAGCACTCTGCTTGGATGGGTTTCCATCTGCTCAGGAGAAAGGAGAAAGAGAAGGGACGGGAGAGTCCTAGGAGGCATGGCCGCATTGTTAGGAGGAATCTAGCAGACTGCTTTCTGGGAAATGAATATTTTATGATTGCTCATGGCCTCCATCCTTTTCATTTTGTGAGAGAGCCCACAACATGATCACCAGATTCCAAAAGTCTCCTCTGTTCCAAAAGGTCTGGACACCTCTCCGTTTGAATCCTCAAGTCTTAGCAATAGCAATAGCAGATTTATATACCGCTTCATAGGGCTTTCAGCCCTCTCTAAGCGGTTTACAGAGTCAGCATATTTGCCCCCAACAACAATCCGGGTCCTCATTTTACCCACCTCGGAAGGATGGAAGGCTGAGTCAACCTTGAGCCGGTGAGATTTGAACCGCCGAACTGCAGATAGCAGTCAGCTGAAGTGGCCTGAAGTACTGCACCCTAACCACTGCGCCATCTCAGCTTCTGCCGCCATGCATGTGATTCTGTTACATGCAGATGTCTAGTGAAGACACAAAGCTTAGTCATGAATAGCAAACAGAGATTCGTATTTCTTTGTATTCAGGAAGACTAAGGACAGTTGAAAAACAGTGACGGAAAGGATGAAAGTGACAAAGAAAAATATGTTCTGGAGGAAGCCAGCTTTGGAGATGGTCTGCAGAGTGAATACAAGTCTCAGCTTTGCAAAAACAGTGTGACATCCTAGGAGCAGGGAAAGCTAGGCGAGAGAGCTGTTGCAAAAAAAATGAAAGTTGTACGGGTGGGGCAAATGATCAAGGCCCAAGATGAGGCGTTTGTTTTGGCCATGAAAGGGAATTTGGAAGCACTTGAGTCCAGAAGGGAAGGGCAGAGGAGAACTGGCAGTTATGAGAGCAAAGCAAGACATGAAATAGGCCACACAAAAAAAAAAGAATTAAGAAGTAGCCGCCCCTCTACAAAAAAGGCAAGAGGATAGATCAGCAGGAAGTTTGAATTATCTTGCTGATTTCACTCCTTTGGATCTCAAGTAGTTGAGATGAATCCTGACCAAAGGCAGGGCTGGAAATGTTAGATTTCAGGGCTTTGTTTCTCTTGAAAGTGTTGCCAGCAGAGGGTGGAACTGGTTGTCAGATGTCCAACTAGTGAATCCAAAAAAAAAGGAACTCAGGGGGGCACCGTTTTTCCCAAAAAGTGAAATTTTATTGAATACACCACATTGGCACAGAAGAAGCAAAACCAGTTCTGAGTTTCCCACGCAAAAGCCCACATAGTTAGACTTGATTTTCCCCTTCTTGGCCAACCCCTCAGTTCACTGCGTTGTCCAATCGAATATGCTCCTTTTGTTATGAGAATGCCCTGCCTCATTCGAAGACCTGCAAGGGGTGACCTTGGGGGAGGCAGCTTGGTGTGACGGTCTGCGGATGGAGTCTTGGTATTCCATTCTTGCCCCAGACATTCCAACCCTCCTGTCCCGATTGTTGTCAAGCTGAGAGCAAAGAAATAATTAGGTGGAAGAGCAAATCACTCTTGACATGCCAACCCCACCCCAAAAGAAGGATACATCTGGAATAAATATACATACATGTGAACAATTCCTCTTCTTATAACAACATGGATCTTACTTTGGTCATTTAGGGTTTCTGGAATGAAATATCTTTACTAAATTAACTGCTTTAACATACCCTTACCCACTCTGCATCCATTACAGCAGTGGTTCCCAAACTTGGCAACTTTAAGACTTGTGGACTTCAAATCCCAGAATTCTCCAGCCAGCATTTTACTCATTTCACCCACCTCGGAAGGATGGAAGGCTGAGTCAACCCTGAGCCGGTGAGATTTGAACAGCCGAACTGCAGAACTGCAGTCAGCTGAAGTAGCCTGCAGTGCTGCACTCTAACCACTGCGCCACCTCGGCTCTTTGAGAGTGCATTGCTCTGTACCACTCCAAATGATTGCACACCGGCGTCAGGAAGTAGGCCAGCTTTCCAGGCTGACCTTCGACTTTTGTCCTCAAGGGAGAGGCTCCCAGTCCTGTTGCACCAGCAAATCGCCTGGAGGCAGCCCCACACTTTGTGGGACCTCCTGTGCAGGGCTGCTGTCGTTGCAGGGGGTGGAAGGGCTTGCCCCAGTCCCAGTGGGGGTTGCTGCTGCTATCCCCATTGTGCAGGTCCCATCTCTCCAGCCAGGCTCGACATCATTGGTTGCAGCAGGGCGGGGAACAGGGCAGCCAGCAGCTTGGCAATCCACATTCCAGCTCCCATCACTGCCAACCTGGATGAAGTTCACTCCCCGAGACCACTAACCCGCCAAACGTGTCTCTGAGCTGTTCCACTGAGGGTGGGTTCTGATCGGGAACCTCCACTCCACTGGTTTTTCCCACTCAGCAGCCCTCCTGGCCTTCCATTTGCTTCCCCGGACCACCATAACTCCAGGAGGAACCAGAGGGCATTCTGCCTCTGCTTGCCCACTTCCCCTCTGGCTAGGGATCTTGTGGCAAAGCGCACCCCAAGGATTTCTCTCTTGCATGAGTGGAGCTGCATATGCACTCGCCAGCCTGCCACTGCATGGCCTGGTTAGTCTCTTCGCCCACCAGCTGGGCCACCAAGCTGCCTGCTCCCGATACTCCAAAAGTGGAGTGGTGAGGCTGGGTGGGACAAGTGCTCCTTGCCCAGCTTCGCTGACTCACCGACGCTGCCTGAGCAGAACACTCAATCCACTCTTGGAGCATCAGGCAGCCTCACTCAGTGAGTTTGAGTTTAATAAAATTTGTATGCCGCCCACTCCCTGGGGACTCTGGGCGGCTCACAACAAGACAAAAAAACGTTTCAAATTTAAAATAAAATATATATACTAAAATTCCACATCACCCATTTCATCTAAGCGGGGCTGGATATCAATCAACAGCCCCAGGCCTGCCGGAACAGCCAGGTCTTGATGGCTTTATGGAAGGCCGGGAGAGTGGGAAGGGTCCGGATCTCTGTCGTTCCACAGGGCCGGTGCAGCTACAGAGAAGGCCCTCCCCCGGGGAGCCGCCAGCTGCCATTGTCTGGTTGACGGCACCCAGAGGAGGCCCAACCTGGTCGTTGGGAGGTAAGTGGCAGGAGGCAGTCTCTTAGGTAGCCAGGTCCAATACCATGTAGGGCTTTAATTGGCTCTAATTTAATTGTCTGAGACCCCACCCTCAATGGCTTCTCTTCTCCATGCCAAAAGTCTTTGCACCGGCCAAGGGCTTCGGGGGGGGGGGGGAATCTCACACTGCTTCAGGCCTTCCGTCCCTTTTCAAAAGCTTTTGGTGCAGAGGAGCCGGAAGGAGCGCGAGGGATGGTAGCAAAATCATTTTTAAAAACCCCAAAATGCATTAATCCGCTGGTGGTTAGTGCACTTGCAGAGGAGAGGCGTTTCATGTGCATATTGCAGAATGTGCTGCTTTCTGGACCAACCATAGTTTTCAGGTGCTCTTCAAGGGCAACCTCATGTAAAGCGCATTGCTGTCAGCCAGCAGCTGCCCGAGGTTTCCTGATCCAAAAATGGATGCAATTGTTGTACAAAGCAAATCTGTGAAAAGACCGTCCAAGCCATGATTGCCACCTACACCTTCAGTTGTGAGACCAAGAAGACCCCAAAGTTGTGCACCAATGTCATCTGGGGGAGTGCGACCCCATGGAGACACGTATAGCCCACAGCTACTCCAATGACCATAGTTGGATCAGCGCCTGTTTTTCCCCGTCTGGGCCCAGATAATGTCCAGATTCTACTAAAGATCTTGGATGGTATTACTTGTTTGGCCGTACCCATATCATCAGGTTTATCTAAATAATTTATACGGCTGCTCATTTTACAATCGTGACTCTGGGTGGTGTACAAAAATTAAAGCCACCAGAAGCAACCACCCTTAATGGCCGAGGGAAATGGTACCTTCTGATCACAAATCACACTTACATTGCCTAACCTTTTGGCCCAAATGCCAAAGAGTCAAGAGCCAAGTCCAATATGGTGATGGCATCTGGTGGGATGCTGTTCCACGAGACAGAAACGGCCACAAAGAAGCTCTTTGGTCTCACAAGATGGTTTGACAGAGAGACCAGGAAAATGGCGCCTCTGCTATATCTGGTGGGTTCAACAGAAACAGTGGGAGATAAGGAATCTCAAATGACCTGGGCGTATGATCTCCCCTGGCAGCTTCCTGTAGATATTAGAGTGAGGAGAGGGTAGAGTGTTGAGGAAGCCTACTTAGTAGGGTCTTGGGCTTGATCCAGTGGTGTGTTTCAAAAAATTATGGAACCTACTCTGTGGGTGTGGCCTCCTTTGTGGGAGTAGCTTGCCGGCCATGTGTTCTCCCTCCCTCCCTCTCTCTCTCTCTCTCTCTCTCTCTCTCTCTCTGTCCTTCCTTTTGTCTCTCTGTCCCTTTTTTCTTTCTTTCTTTCAACTCTCTCTCACTCTTTTTCTTTCTTCTTTCTTTTTTCTTTTTTTATTTCTTTCTTTCTTCCTTTCTTTCTCTCTCTCTCTCTCTCTCTCTCTGTCAGTCTGTGTGTGTGTGTGTGTGTGTGTGTGTGTGTGTGAATGGTGGGTTTTAAAAACTTTTGGAACCTCTTCTGTAGGTGTGGCCTGCTTTCCGGGTCCACTGGTGGAACCTCTTCTAACCCATTCGGTAGATTTGACGAATCGGTTCTACCGAATAGGTGCGAACTGGTAGGAACCCACCTCTGGCTTGATCTCTCCCCACCCACCAGTCCTGGATAAAAGAGAACAACTGGAACACTAGGCCTCCCAGTCCCAATCCTCTGAATTAATCTGGAAAGATCCCACAATCAGTAACATCAAATGTTGGGACATGGAGGAGAGTGAAGTTGGATAAGCCACCCGCTTCTCAAGCTCGCCAAAGGTCAACAGCACATAGAATCAATGCCATCTCAGCATTGTAACCATATCTGAATCCCAAATGAAAGGGATCCAGATAATCTTCCAGGAGCCTCTTGACCTGCAGGTTGACTACCTGCCCAACTCTTTGCCAAGATAGAGAAGGTTGGAGACTGGATAAAAGCTATTCAGATCCACCACTAGCTTTTTGAGAAGAGGGAAGATGACAATGACCTTTCCTGCCAGGATGCATTAACCACTATATGTCATCTCAAGCAACCAGGAGGGACATCGAGCGGAAGATGTCCTCTATGCTTTAAACTCTCCTGAGTCAGTCTTACTCCTAGACATTCACATGACAACTATAAATGCGCGCATCTCCTGTTCTTCCTTTGGGATTGTCTGCTTCTGTCAGGAAGACATGCCACTCTCAAGCCCACCCTATAGACTAGAGCAATGTTCAGATTTATAATTATGTCATTAAAAGAAGAAAATGTGTTAAACTTTGCTAAACAGGCTCAATACTGAGGGTGGGGGAATTTTTGAGGAACTCAAAGCTTATGAAGCAGCAGGGTGGGGTGATGGAAGCATGCGCTTGGAGTCAGAATTATCAATGTTAGAACGAGAAGTAAATGGGTGGGAAATAACATTCTTTACCCTGCAGACAAACCTCTTCCTGTTCCAGTAAGAAAAATATCCCTCTTCATCTGACCATATGGACTGATAGACAGATCTCTGAACAATTGGCAACAGATCAACAAGGAACTCTGACTCCTTAAATCTGAACAAGAGTCCTTACAATAACTCTTTTATTTACCTTTTGAAGCAGGAGAGTTTATTTTCTGTGAAAAGTTCGTTCTTTTGCGCAAACTCCAGTTCCACTATTGAAAGTGAAACCCAAGACAGAGCAATTGCTTGGAGAGACCTCGTGCTTGGGAGGCACCCAGTTTGACGCCTGTCTTCCTCTTTTGCATCTGATGGTAGATTTCTGTCCACTCTGCAAAAGCAAAAGTTGATTCACACAAACCTTGATGCTACCCACGGCTGCCTTCAAATAGAAGGAATGAGGATATGTGTTCTTCTCATTATCTTCCTTAATGTACCTCTTTAACTTGGATTCAAATTCCATGTAACTCCTCCTCAATTTCTTTCGGTCTTAACTACCATCTTTCTTAATGTTTAACATAATTGCACCAGCAGAATGAATGCACACTGTTGGTTTCTAAGAAATATCTTGAAAGGATCATTGGAGTTAAACAATCTAAAGTAGTTTTGATCATCTGAAGCTGTACTGGACTACGCCATTTCTTAATTTATGTAATATAACCGTGAGGTTGGGTAAGAATAATGGCAACATTTCTGGATAGAAAAAAAATGAGAAAATGACATATCCTCTCAATATAGTTGAATTGCAGCATTTGAGTCTGGGGGCTGGGGCTGAAGGTCAACCATCTGGGGAAAAAACAAAACACCAGATTGCACATCCTAGTGATGAAAGAAATGTCCTTCTGGGTTCGGCTCCAAGTGGGGGAAAAGACACTGGAGACACGGAGGCTGCTTGGAAAGATGGTTTAATGGTGGACAGGGCCACGTGGCTTGAGCCCTGAACAGAAAAGGTGATCACATGCTTCAATGTTGGTGGAGAAGAAGAGAAGGGCTGAGGGAGGGGCTTGCTAGGCTTTTTATACCCTGTTCAGTCCCACCTCTCTGTTTCCTGTTCCTGTGTAAGAAAATGTATTCTGATTGGTTGTCAGACTCCCATGGGGCCATGCAGGGGGCTACTCTCTAGGCTGTTTTGAATCCAGGTTTGGTTGAGTTCTCAGATGCCATGTGGTCAGTTGAGTAAAGGGCCAATATTATCATGCCTTTACTCCCATCCCCCCTGAGGCTGCAGTGGAGGTCTTTATTATGTAAAGGGGACTAACTTGGCCTTCTTAATTGAGTAATTGAGTAATTTATTTATATGCCGCCCTTTTCCCTGGGGGGACTCAGGGCGGCTTACAACTCGAAAAGGGGGGAAAACAAACAATTAACACATAAGACAGTACATCATTAAAAGCACAACATTCATACTATTTGGGTGGGTTACAGTCTTTAACCCCAGGCCTGACGGGATAGCCAGATTCTGAGGGCTGTGCGGAAGGTCTGGAGGGTGGTGAGGGTACGAATCTCCACGGGGAGATCGTTCCATAGGGTCGGAGCTGCCACCGAGAAGGCCCTCCTCCGCGTAGTTGCCAGTCGACATTGACCGGCAGATGGGACTCGGAGCCCATTAACAGTGGGGATGGGCAGGAAGCTACAGGCAACTATTCTGTCTTTTAAAACATGTTTCTTTCTTTTCATATCCAGAGAAATATTCTGCCTTTTCAATATTTCCTAGGATATTTCATTTTTCTGGGAGCGGGCTGGATGATAACTTCCCACACTAGTTAAAGGGCATTGAAATTCCATTACCACCACCCCCACACTATTTCTACTTTAGCAACTGATTCATATGTCCATATGTAACCTGATTTGTTGAATAAACCACAGTTGGGGTGGTGGTGTTCCAGAACATGCTTAATTATACAAGACATGTTTACGAGTCAAAATAGCTGAATGCACAGAACACTCTGGTCTAAAATCATTTTATGGCCCAAGTGTATACACTGAAAATGTTGAACCTGAGCAAGATTAGTAACGGCAAAAATAGCAGGTACAGAACAATGATGCAGTCCAGATCTCCCACAAAGACATTCATGCAACATAAATTATTTATATTACGCTGCCTACAATTTACAAAAATATGGATCTTGTGGACGAGGCTTGGTTCTACTTGTTCCCACCTTTGTAACATTTTCAATAAATATTCTGGTTTTTTCCTCCAGCAATGAGTGATTGTCCCTCCATGGCACCTCAAATTGGGGAGGGGTCACTACAACGTATTTGGATAAGAACAACAGTACCTGAGAGACCGCCTCCTGCCGATTACCTCTCTCAGACCGATTAGATCGCACAGGTTAGGTCTCCTCCGGATTCCATCTGCCAGCCAATGTCGGCTGGCGACTCCCCGGGGAAGGGCCTTCTCTGTTGCAGCTCCGGGCCCTCTGGAACGAGCTCCCTGTTGAGATCCGGACCCTTACGACCCTCCCGGCCTTCCGCAAAGCCACCAAGTCCTGGCTGTTCCAGCAGGCTGGGGGGAGCTGAGAAGCATTTACCTCCACGGAAATTGTGAATGTTGGTTTTGTTTTTAATATGTTGTCTTTGTCTCGTTCCCCCATTACCCTTGTCTTTTGTGAGCTGCCTGGAGTCCTCCGGGAGTGATCGGCATACAAGACAAATAAATAATAATAATAATAATAATACTCCAGCTCATTTAAAAGATGTCACAGTTACTGAGGAGCTGCAGACAGCAAGCACTAACTAGAGTTTGTCAGGGGAGTTCAGAAGGGGGAAGAGGGGAGAGGCAGCAGAGAAGCTGTTCGTGTTGAGGGCTTGTGTGCTTAGCTCTGAGTCTGAAGAGCTGCTGATTGCAAGGAATGTGTCTTGAGTGTCCAGGACGAGCAATAAAACAACTTTCTCTCTGCTCATAGGCAAAGTCTGAGTGGGGAAAAGTTACCTTATAAAGTAACCAGGAAAGGCTCCCTGAGCAAGTGAACAATATGTCAGTGGGATACGGCAATGGTGGTTAAGAGAAATTTGGCTAATTTGGAAAGCCTATAAAGAAAAGATGAGAAATATAAGTCTGTCCAGTAGTATATTTTAAGAAAGAAAAGAGGCCTTGCCTGGTGTGAACTGTCACGGGTGTGTCCTTAAGCAAGTATTACCTGCTCCATATTGAAAGGGAAGGGCAACTTAATGGCCAGCAGTCTCCAAGCTACTGTGGTGTCATTGTGCAAATGTCATCATTTACCTAGGTACCTGCAGCCTGACACCTGAGCCAAGTCCATGTTATGGCAGTTGTGTGATGATCTCATCATACAACTATCACTATTTAGCACCATCCTTGACCTCCCATGTTTAAAACAAAAGTCAAAACAAGGACCAGCAAACAGGCACCATTCAACTGATGAGAGGCAACAAAGATTTACGGTGGAAAGAAAGGAGGCACACTATGATAGAAACTAACACTAGAACAGTGTTTCTCAACGTTGGCAACTTGAAGATGTCTGGACTTCAACTCCCAGAATTCCCCAGCCAGCGTTCGCTGGCTGGGGAATTCTGGGAGTTGAAGTCCGGACATCTTCAAGTTGCCAAGGTTGAGAAACACTGCACTAGAAGAAACTCTCTACAGGGATAGCAGTCAAACAAAAGAGAAGGCCCACTGGACAAGAATAACAACCAGATGCCAGAGGCATAGAAGATATTCTGCAAAAGTTGAACTTGGGAATTGTCTCCAGGCCCTGAGAGAACAAACAGGTTCTGAGTGTTCTAGGAAAAGAAAGAAAAAACTCTGTGGAACATGGAACAGGACAGGGATCCCTGAAGGGCAACGGGGATGCATCTGTATCTCACAAAACAACAAAATAGAAATGTCAAGAGTAATCACTAACTCATTGCTATGGGGAATCACAGCAAATAGATACCAAACAGACCCATCTATCAAGTGAGCCAAATCAAGGATTTGACGGAGCCACTTCAAAGATTTATCTACTCCGCACCTACCAAATCTATGACAGAAAACAATATTAGGAAAAAATAGTTTGTTTCATGACTTTGAGAGATTAAGAAGGAAGAGCAAGTTCTTTGAAATGAAATTAGGTTGGTTCTTCTAATCCGCAGAGGAGAACTAATAAGGGAAGGAAGACTACTGTAAATGAATGATGTCGACAGAAGATATTTGGTTTGGGACCACGGATTGAGTTATTTAGACGATAGACTTCTGGCTCAAGAGAAATTGCACCTGTGGGATCAGTAAAATATGTTTACATGATTCAGCCTGATTAAGAAGCCTCTCAACTGAATCTAGTGGGGATTTGGAGACAAAGTCCCTGAAGTGTGGGCCTCGGAGAAAGGCACTGCTTGTGCATTACGGCCAAAACAAGCAAATAAACAAGAAAGCTATGATGGGTCATTGGTGCAAAAACTGCAGTCTTTATAGTCTAGACCAGTGGTTCCCAAACTTGGCAACTTTAAGACTTGTGGACTTCATCTCCCAGAATTCTCCAGCCAGCAGAAGAAAAGATGAGAAATATAAGCAGAGCTGGCTGGAGAATTCTGGGAGTTGAAGTCCACAAGTCTTAAAGTTGCCAAGTTTGGGAACCACTGTTCTAGACCAGCAGTTTTCAAAATGGGGATTGGAGATGGCTGGGTTTCCCAAGAACCTTTCAGGACTGTCTGCAAAATCAAAGAAGTAAATATTTTAAAATGTCTCGATTTTAATTTATAACACAGAATACACAGACAATAGAGGCACAACCCATATAAACAACAGCTCTTTGGGGTCTTCAGTCATTTTTTAAGAATACAAAGAGGTCCTAATGTTGGAAGAAATGTCCTTCTGGGTTCGGCTCCAAGTGGGGAAAAAGACACTGGAGACATGGAGGCTGCTTGGAAAGATGGTTTATTGGTGGACAGGACCACACGGCTTGAGCCCTGAACAGAAAAGGTGATCACATGCTTCAATGTTGGTGGAGAAGAAGAGAAGGGCTGAGGGAGGGGCTTGCTAGGCTTTTTATGCCCTGTTCAGTCCCACCTCTCTGTTTCCTGTTCCTGTGTAAGAAAATGTATTCTGATTGGTTGTCAGACTCCCATGGTGCCATGCAGGGGGCTACTCTCTAGGCTGTGATGAGTTCTCAGTTGCCTTGTGGTCAGTTGAGTAATATCCCTTCCCCCTACAGCTGCAGTGAGGAGAAGTCTTTATTATGTAAAGTGGGCTAGCCTGGCCATCTTAATGGCCCATTAGCTGGGGATGGGCAGAAAGCTATAGGCAACTATTCTGTCTTTTAAAACATGTTTCTTTCTTTTCACATCCAGAGAAACATTCTGCCTTTTCAATATTTCCTAGGATATTTCATTTTTCTGGGAGAGGGCTGGATGATAACTTCCCACACTAAGACCAAAATATTTGAGACCTGCTGGTCTCTAGATTCTAATGCTGGAACTATAAGGGGGGGGGGGACTCAAAAATGCAAATATGACTTAACAAAAACCTAGCAGAATAAATTTTGTGCTAGAAAGACATCAATATAAAGATTCTATTTGTTCAAAAAGGACAGAAATAATAGAAAGGGAGAAGGGACAAATAAAAGCAACACTGTGGTTTGGGTTGACCCCCCTGCCAAGCAAGGAGAAGAAGATGGTGCTTTCTGAAAGCAATTTGCAGGTCTTTCAAGCCTGAAGTAGCAGGGATAGGAAACTTGTATTACCCCAACATCTGTTGGGAGAGAAACTCTGCCAAGCATCGTCCTTCCCAAAAATTCTTGACTCACGGACAACTTTCTGTTTCAGGGAGTTGAGACAGGCAGAAGAATATCTGTTACTCTCAACGATACTAATAGGCGAAGCTTACTTAGAATAGTGAAAGTAGCAGGAACACCGGATATAAGTGAGCACCAGATGCTGGTATTATTGATTTTAAGGAAAATTGAATCCAAGAGTAACACACAGCTTGGATTTTTTTTAAAAAAAAAGTGTACACATTGGACAAACTCAGAAGAATTAACAGGAGGCAGGAAAAGCTCAACATGAATGGGAGTTTCTTTAACAGGACACATCAAAACCACAATTGCCAACAGTTTCAATGTGATGCACCAGGAATTTGAGTCAGGTAAAGGACACAACTGAAGCTGGTGACTGGTAACTAGGGAATACTCCTTATTCAGAAGGATTTCAATCTCCCCAGTCAGATGAACAGTATCACGGGCTACTAAAGAAACTAGCCAATGGTCGGGCTGAACTTTTATCTTTGGAGGGCTAGATGAACAAACTGGAGAACAAACTTTGTCCTTAGGTTTTAGTGTTTTTAAAGGAGGGAGTAGTCAGCTTCATATCCTTATCTAATAAGAGTTTAGAGCAGATAGGAATCCATCAGTTTGCATATAAAAACAAAATACAAACATTACCAGATGGATTGGATTGCTATAAATCGGGGTGTCAAACTCGATTTCGTTGAGGGCTCCGTCAAGGTTGTGTTTGGGGGGGCGGGATGGGTGTGGCTGGGGTGGGCATGGCCAGCTGAACATCCCTTATGTCGGGGGCGTCTGTGGCAGCCCAAGTGCTCTTCCAGTGAAAACAGGCTCCCGAGCTCCATTTTCACCTGCGACAGCCTCCTGCAACCCTCGTCTGGCAAAAACAGAGCTCAGGAGGGCTGCCCACAGCCCTCATAAGCTCAGTTTTTGCTGGCAGCGGCAGTGTGGCAGTGGTGGGATTCAGCCAGTTCGCACCTATTCGGGAGAACCGGTTGGTAACTTTCTAAGTAGTTCGGAGAACCGATTGTTGGAAGAAATCTCCTTTTGTTTTTTCCACACTTCACAGGGCTAATCCTGTAAGGAAGACAGGAAGGAAACATTCTGGTGTTGTTTCTAGCCTAATCTTGATTGACCTGCTTACAGAAACTGCCTCTCCAGTTAACCCTTATTACATTGTAACAGCTAAGGCAAAGCGCCCATCGACCTGAGTGATGTTGAGTTGGCCATGCCCACATGGTCACATGACCACCGAGCCATGCCTACCCAGCTGGTCTTTAGGGCAGAGAACCGGTTGTTAAATTATTTGAATCCCACCACTGCAGTGCGGGCTGGTCCTTTGCTGTTTCCAGGGCCGCCCTGTGGGCCAGATCTCAGCACCCCGTGGGCCACATCCAGCCCCCGGGCCAGGAGTTTGAAACCCTGCTATAGATTTATCACCAAAACGTTTTTTAAAAAACATTTTTATTGAACAGTTTTGTCAGTTTTTTAACACAATTATCGTCTTTGCAACATTTCCACATCGGTATACCTCCATTATACAATTTTTGTCCATATGTGTGTACATATATTTCTTTTATACATAATAGTCTATTAATATATTAATTTATAGACAATACCTCTTCTGCTATACATATGTATTTATATATATTAGTCTATATTAGTATATACTAGTCTATATTAATCTATATTTATATATATTAGTCTACTAATGTACTAATTTATATACAATATATATTGTATATATATACAATATATCTATATGTACATATATTTCTATTATACATATTAATCCCTTAGTGTACTATTTCATATACAATGCATCTTACCTTTTCTACCTTGTTCACTTATGCAGTTTTCTAATTATTTTCTAATTTCTTAATCTTTCTTTCCTTAATGCTTTCTTATTCTTTACATCTTTCCTCTAGCTATTTATACCACATATTCCATACCAAATAATAATTGATAATAATAATAATAATCCTTTATCTTTTATTTCTTTTGTGAGTCTGTCCATCTCAGTGCACTCTAACATTTTTTAAATCGCATTTTCCTCTGATGGTATATTTTTATTCTTCCAATTTTGTGTGTATATGATTCTTGCTGTGGTAATGATATATAATATTATATATTGAATTGTTTTTTTCATAGTTCCCTGTAATTATCCCTATCAAAATAGTTCTGGTTTTAATTCTATTGGTTGTTCAATTATCTTGTCAAGCCATTTTTTAATTCTTATCCAATATTTTCTTGCTACTGTACATGTCCACCTCATATGATAATATGTTCTGTGGGTCTGGCTACATTTCCAACATTTTAAATTTTTAATCCTTTTATTTCCTGTTCTTGTCTAATTTCCAATAGTAGTACCTCTAAGGTTAAAATGAATAATAGTGGTGATAGGGGGCATCCTTATCTTATGCCTTTTGAAATATTGAATTTTTCTGTGACATCTCAATTTATTAGTACTGTGGCCGTTTCAATTGAATATATTGTTTCCACCATCTTCACAAATGTATCTCCAAATTTCATGTTTTTTTTAATTGTGTAGTAATGAATTGCCAATTCAAGTTGTTGAAGGCCTTTGGGGCATCTAAAAAAAATCAATGCCATTTGTTTTCCGGGATGTGCTTCTACTAAGAATTCTAATGCATTTGTAATTATTCTCACATTATTTTTCAATTGCCTTTTTTCACCAAAACTTTTCATTCACAACAATCAAATGGGTGCATAAGTGGCCCCGAAAATGTTACTTGGAAGGTCCTAATCCATGATGTACCCTAAGATTCGGTTCTGAGCCTTCTATTTTTCAAGATTGTGATGGGCTGGATGCTAAAGCAAGGTCGTGGCACACACTTGAAAGTAAATCAGGACGACTGTAATTGTGGGGGTCCATCTGGAAGGAACAAAGAATGCTTATCAACAGGAAATATGCAGGTTTAAAGCGTGTAGCAATTATGTTTAGTTAGACAACTTGCAGATCTCAGCTAAAAGTTAGGGATGGCCTGCAGCAAATGAAATGTGTATTAGATAACTCCAGGGGCATTGATTAGCCAAGGTTTAGGAATAGGGACAGCTAGAGACCAATAGGGTTCCACCACAAAACTGTGGAGGACAAAATCGCGCTCGACGAAAGCGCGCATTTGACGTCATCACAGCACGACGAAAAATGTAAAAATAAAGCGAAAACCTTACCCTAACCCCCCCAAACCTAACCCTAAACCTAACCCTAAACCTAACCCTTAACCTAACCCTAAATCTAACCCTAAACGTAACCCTTAACCTAAAGCTAAACCTAACGCTAACCCTTAACCTAACGCTAAACATAACCCTAACGCTCTAACCCTAACCTTAACCCTAACCCTAACCCTTACCTTTATGTGAATCGGCTTGCTTTAATTTTAATTTTATTTCAATTTTTAATTTTTTTCGTCACGCTGTGATGACATCAAATGCGCGCTTTCGTCGAGCGCGATTTTGTCCTCCGCGGTTTTGACAGGTCACGGACCAATAGAACAAATTGTAGAATTATTGCTAAAATGTTTATCAGAGAGGATATCTCGTATTATTTCACCTCCTCCCGCCTTCTCCTTTAGTGAAAATGTATAAAGTTTTCTTAATCCTTTGTTCTGGGTTTTTCTTGGCCTTTTGGCCAGGAACCCTTTTCCTTGGAGTCCTCCAATAAAAAAGCAATCAGAAAACCTGCACCTCGCGTCTGGCGTCCCTCATTGGCTTCGGCACCAGGCTCAGACCCGAATTGGGAACAACAATTGTAATCAGCGATTTGGGTGAAAAGATGGAAGAAATGCTTGCCTGAAGATGGCACAAAACTGTCATGGGATAAGGAATGCAGAAGAAAGTGGCCACGTGGAGCTCATGCTTCATCTTCGGAATGACGTAAGGAGGATTTTTTCGAGGGCTTTAACACCTGACAGGAGGAAGCTCAGAAGGTCCCTGGACAGCCTGCAATGCTTTAATCTTAAGCGCTACTTAAATAGCACAGTGGACCCGAAGACACAAATGGCCCTTTCCATTCTGATTTTATGGGGTGGGGTGGGGGGGGGCGATGACAATCTGCAATAGACCTGGCTCTGCTACCTACTAGAAGCGCTGAAAAGCTGCTAGGACAGAGAATGTTTTCCTCATTTCCAAAGGAAGAGCGGTTTTTCCAAGCCCCCTTTTGAGAGACAACATTTCCACTAAGACAGTGTTTCTCAACCTTGGCAACTTGAAGATGTCCGGACTTCAACTCCCAGAATTCCCCAGCCAGCATTTGCACATATTCCATTAATATAAGTATTAACATTTATTAGAGTAATTAGCATTCGCTGGCTGGGGAATTCTGGGAGTTGGAAGTCCGGACATCTTCAAGTGGCCAAGGTTGAGAAACACTGTGATAGACATTTGCAGTCCAGATATAGTGCAACTAATACATTGGTGGCACATATTCCATTAATATAAGTATTAACATTTATTAGAGTAATTAGCATTCGCTGGCTGGGGAATTCTGGGAGTTGAAGTCCAGACATCTTCAAGTGGCCAAGGTTGAGAAACACTGATTTAAAGCCTCAGATTGTTACATATTCAGTAGTTAATTTACATATGCATTAACACTAGCCAGCAACAGCCTCAAAACAGATACCTTCATCCTCTTCAGTGGAAAGACAGTGGCTAGGACAGTGTTTCTCAACCTTGGCCACTTGAAGATGTCCGGACTTCAACTCCCAGCGAATGCTGGCTGGGGAATTCTGGGAGTTGAAGTCCGGACATCTTCAAGTGGCCAAGGTTGAGAAACACTGATTTAAAGCCTCAGATACCTTCATCCTCTTCAGTGGAAAGACAGTGGCTAGGACAGTGTTTCTCAACCTTGGCAACTTGAAGATGTCTGGACCTCAACTCCCAGAATTCCCCAGCCAGCGAATGCTGGCCAAGGTTGAGAAACACTGCACTAAGAATGCAACCGATGGGGGGGGGGACATGGAACCCCCCAGGACTCCTTCGTGTAAAATGCAACGGTCGGAAGACGGGAGGATCTTCTTGGGGGGGGGGGTTAGCAACGGGGACCCTGCCGCCGCTCGGAGCCCGCGGAGGGTGGAGTCAGGCAGACCCGCTACTTCTCCCCCTCTCCCCCCCTCCAGCTCGCTTGGCCCAGGCAACGGAGGGGGCGCGGCCTGATCGGGCGGGGGCGGAGTCTCAGCCAGCCGCGGGGTCCCTGCTGGGCAAGTCCGCTTCGTTGGCGAGGAGCTCGGCTGGAGCTGGGAGCGGCGCACCGCCGGCGGGAGCGGCCGTTAAGGTACGCCGGCCCTGTTGACCGGCCCTGCCCGATCGCGGAGATGCTCGGCCGCTTCGCTTCTTGCCCGCGGGCTCCCTCCGCCCCTCTCCCAGCTTAGCGCCGCTTCTGCCGAGGCTTCCCCCGCCTTTGCCTTGCTCTCCCTCCCGCTCGCGGCCGGGGAAATGCCTCCGCGGACCGAGGGTCCCAAAGCGCCCCGCGAAAGGTAAGCCCGGACCCCTCCTCCGCCTCCTCCTCCTCCTGCCGCCGGTCCCGCTGGCTCGCTTGCGCCTCCGCTCCGCTCATCCCGGCCGCCCCTTTTCCCTGCGCTCCGGCCTCGGGCGGCGTTGGAGAAAGCGGAGCCCCTCGGAACTCCCGGGGAAACTTCTCCGCTCGCCTAAACCCTGTGCAAACTCCCTCGGCCGCTTTGGCTTGGCGCTTAATGGAAGGACGTCGCTGCTCCTCCCCGCTGCCCCCCCCCCCAGTCTGGGCTGGGGAAAGAGCCGAAAAGGACCGACATCATCTGTACATCCTCCGCCCGCCCGCCTCCTCCTTCCAGTCGCCTCTCCGCGCCTGTTTTGCGGCTGGAGAAAGGCGGGGCGGCGGTCATCTACAGCTGTTTGCCATTAGACTGCAATTCTGGGAGTTGAAGTCCACAGGACTTCAAGTCTCCCAGGTTGAGAAACACTGCGATTAGAGTGAGTTGCGCGCTCGCTCGCTGCGAACGGGGACGCCGGGGGTTGCAAACGGTCTTCTCCCCTTTTCCTGCTCTGCCTGTCAGGCTGACATCGCCTTGGGACGTCCCAGGGTGGAGGGGAATCTTGGATTTCCCGGAGTTGGCTTGCCCACAAGCGGTGGGGCAGGAAGACCACCATGAGCTCCACGGGTGGAGGGAAAGGCGTAAAATCAGGAGGGAGGGGAGCAAGAGGCCAGGTTCCTTTTAACCTTGCTCAGGGCAGTGAAGGAGGGGAGGGGGGGGTGCCTGCTGGATCCCCCTCCCCAAACGCCAGCTGGGCAATAGGAGCCACTTGGGAAGACTGGGGCTTTTGGTTCTCGGTTAATTTGGGGTAAGCCAGACAACCATTTGCCCCATCCAGTGTGTGACAACAATTTTGGTATTTAGTATTTAGTATTTATTAGGATTTATAGGCCGCCCTTCTCCCTGAGGGGACTCAGGGCGGCTTACAATCATTAGGGAGGGGGTGCAATTCAAAATAAACAATATATATAAACAATATATATATATAAACAATGATATTAAATGCCTCCCTTTGTCCCCGAACCTGGCAAAGGTGCCCAAGGATGGCTTCCTTTTCTAGAGCAGGGATGTCTTGAGCCAGAGCTCCAAAGCTTAGCTATTACTGTAACACACTCTACATGGGGCTGCCCTTGAAGAGTGTTCGAAGACTTCAGCTAGTCCAGAATGCAGCCGCGCGAGCAATTGTGGGTGCAATAGCAATAGCAATAGCAGTTAGACTTACATACCGCTTCATAGGGCTTTCAGCCCTCTCTAAGCGGTTTACAGAGTCAGCATATTGCCCCCAACAACAATCCGGGTCCTCATTTCACCCACCTCGGAAGGATGGAAGGCTGAGTCAACCTTTGAGGCGGTGAGATTAGAACAGCCGAACTGCAGAACTGCAGTCAGCTGAAGTAGCCTGCAGTGCTGCATTTAACCACTGTGCCACCTCGGCTCGGTACACCCACGTTACACCTATCCTCCGCGAGCTGCACTGGCTGCCTATTGGTCTCCGGATACGCTTCAAGGTGCTAGTCGTTACTTTTAAAGCCCTACATGGTATCGGACCTGGGTACTTGAGAGACCGCCTCCTGCCAGTTACCTCCCAGAGACCCATCAGATCCCACAGACTAGGCCTCCTCCGGATTCCATCTGCCGGCCAATGTCGGCTGGCGACCCCCCGGGGCAGGGCCTTCTCTGTAGCTGCTCCGGCCCTTTGGAACGATCTCCCCATTGAGATCCGGACCCTTACCACCCTTCCGGCCTTCTGCAAAGCTACTAAGACCTGGCTGTTCCGGCAGGCCTGGGGCTGTTGAATTATCCAGCCCCAACCGATATTATGACTGTTGTGAATTTTTAAATTGTTGTTTTTATTTTGTACCCCCTTCCCTTCTTATTTGTTAGCCGCCCTGAGTCTTCCGGGAGTAGGGCGGCATACAAGCCAAATAAATCAAATCAATCAAATCAAGTGTGACCCCCCCCTACAAGGACGAGTCCATTAGCCAGACACCTACAGTTCTGTAATCCTTTCAGATGTTAATCATGAAAAGCACCCTGGTTTGCCTTTAAATATGACTTTAAAAAAAAAAAATGTAAACAGCGGCAACACCCACACTGTGTAATAGAGATATTTTTCACCATCCAGTGCAAATTTTTCTCGCAATATTTTTTCATTAACCAGAACACCAATATTTGGTTTGAATTGGATAACAACACAAAGCCTTTGAACTTAATCATCTGAAACTTACCAGGATTTATACCCACAGCAGATAAAATTGTGTTGCAAATTATTTCCAATTCTGCCAAGAAATTAAAAACATTAGCAGTTTACTTTATGGGACCAGAAGGATCCTGTTTTCAATATGATATGTACCACCCGATCATAAAAGGCTGTGATTTCTTCAAATTTTAGCTTAATTTCAGGTTACTCTTAATGGAAAGCAGGCTAAACTTTACTAAAAACGTGTCGCATTGAAGAACAACAATTGCTGTTTGGTGTTTTCTAATTATAGTTAAGAGGGACATTTGGGATTTAGAATTGTAAGGAACAAACCCGTCCTGTCCACAACCTTCTAAGCGTGTGACAGATAGAAAGCAGACAGTCGGAGCCAGAGATTGGGTCTTGCCTCTTAGAAATGTGTGGAAGTAAATAAGGCGGCCAGGTATGGAATGGGAGAATCTGGCCTGTGTGGAGGTCCCCTTCAGGTGCAACTCCTGGGCGACAGGTGTGAGAGAGCTCTAAAAATGAGTAAAAAGGTAGCATCTCTTGGCCCCAGAGAACCAATTAGCAAAGACCACGCTGTCACACACACCCAGGCTGGCCTCAGGTTCTGCCCTCCTATGTGTTGGGAGCATACCCTTCTTCTGGCCACAGTTCTTGCTTTCCTCGAGTGATCAGCCTCTGCTATTGGCCTCCTATTTTCTAGCTGGGGTGTGGAACCAAGCTGGGGGGTGAGTTTAAAGGCACCAAGTTGGGGTCAAGTGAGATTCCTGCTCTCTTCAGTATTAGAATTAAGCTGACTGGTTCTGGCTATGCCTATGACAGCGTCTTAATGCAGATGTAGAAATACAGACACTCCTTGGCCTGCCCAGGTGTGCAGATCCACACACTTCCACAGGATTGGGTAGTTTCTGCCCAGATCTGGTCACCCTTCTCTTAACTGAAGGAGTGAAGCACAAGCCACACCAAATGGGCCGAGGTGGCGCAGTGGTTAGGGTGCAGTACTGCAGGCCACTTCAGCTGACTGCTATCTGCAGTTCAGCGGTTCTAATCTCACCGGCTCAAGGTGGACTCAGCCTTCCATCCTTCCGAGGTGGGTGAAATGAGGACCCGGATTGTTGTTGGGGGCGATATGCTGACTCTGTAAACCGCTTAGAGAGGGCTGAAAGCCCTATGAAGCGGTATATAAGTCTAACTGCTATTGCTATCTATCTATCTATCTATCTATCTATCTATCTATCTATCTATCTATCTATCTATCTATCAAAAATCTATCTATCTATCTATCTCTATATCTCTGTCTGTCTGTCTGTCCATCCATCCATCCATCCATATCTCTTATCTATCTATCTATCTATCTATCTATCTATCTATCTATCTATCTATCTATCTATCTATCTATCTATCTATCTACCTACCTACCTACCTACCTACCTACCTACCTACCTACCTACCTACCTACCTAGCTATCTATCTAGCTATCTATCTAGAGCCGAGGTGGTGCAGTGGTTAGGGTGCAGTACTGCAGGCCACTTCAGCTGACTGCTATCTGCAGTTCAGCGGTTCAAGTCTCACCGGCTCAAGGTTGACTCAGCCTTCCATCCTTCCGAGGTGGGTGAAATGAGGACCCAGACTGTGGGGGCAGTTTGCTGACTCAATTTGCTAAAAATCTGTAAACCGCTTAGAGAGGGCTGAAAGCCCTATGAAGCGGTATATAAGTCTAATTAATAAATAAAATAAATAACAGGGGAGGCTGCAAGTTGCTGTGAGTTTGAGATCCTCCTATAGGTATTTCTTATCTTTGAAATAATAGAAAATACTTGTAACTTGGGTTTTAGATTTTGGCAATGGTTTGCTCTCCAAGCTTATTTCAATTTAGTTCCTGGATGTTTCATTCAGACTAGGTAACATCATGGAGCAACTCCAAGTGAACAACTATCACACAACCCACTGACCAGATTGACACACAAGACATTTCTAAGCTAAGGAAAATAGGACAAGAAAACCCTGTTGTAGATGTTACCACGTCTGGTAACGAAACATTCAGAAACTAAATTGAAATAGGCTTGGAGAACAGACCAATTTCTTACCACTCTTTGTCATAAAGGTTCTGGAGCAGAGAGTCTTGGGATCTGTTTCTATGCAAGAGAATTTCCTTTCTAATCTCTAGGGCAATGCCACTGAGGTCTTCTTCTCCTCCTGGGTTTATAGTGATTTCATGAAAAGGCTTGCCATCTGAATAAGGCTACTTGCTTATTCTGTAGAGACCAGTCAAAACGGCAGTGCCTGCCAAGTATGGAGTGGAGTCTTGTTTCACTCCCTGGTGGAAACAAGTTCCTTCAATGCATTTTGAAGTGACCTATGTGACCATCTCCATACTGAGATTTATCTGTAGGGAGAGTTAAAAAAAACTAGATGTAGTTGTTGCAACCGTATGAATGAAGTTGCAGCCCCTTTCATGAGATTTTGGTTGCATTGCCATGACCACCATCTTGACCTTCTGCTCAATAGACCATGCCACTAGAGCAGTGTTTCTCAACCTTGGCAACTTGAAGATGTCCAGACTTCAACTCCCAGAATTCCCCAGCCAGCGAATGCTGGCTGGGGAATTCTGGGAGTTGAAGTCCGGACATCTTCAAGTTGCCAAGGTTGAGAAACACTGCACTAGAAAGTGCAGCTAGAAACCACTGGAGATCAACCAGTGCTTTATCCAACAGACCCAAAAGAAAAACCATTCCTTAAATGTCTGTCTAACTGAGTAAGGAGTTACAAAAATTCCCTGAACCAAAGGGAAGAGTACAGTGTTCTTATCCCGCTGCTCCCTGTGCTTTTAATACACGGCATGTGCATTTGGTCATTTTCTGGAAAACTGAATCATCGTATGCATAAAAGGAAAACTGACTATCAGGATTGCAATTTTCCTATATATAATTTCCCACTGGAAACTGGGGGTGGGGGTGGCAGGACAGGTAGTTTTGCAGGTGAGTGCTCTTCCCAACACTTGCAACCACAGTACAGGTTTCATGCGGTGTTGCTGAAATTAATCACTTGCCTAAAGGCAGAAATAAAGTCTGATTGTGCATGCTGCACAGTTTTGTTTTGCAAGGATTGTGAAATTATCTAGAAGAATTAAGATTGTGTTGCTGATCAAAGTTCCCTGTGAAATCCACCCGGGAGCTTCAAATTCAGATTATAACGCAAGGGAGGAGTTGCAGGAGTTGTTGTGAATGGAAAAATGGCCCCATCCCAAGCCCACAAGGCTCCACCATCACAAATTGCCAAATTGAAGAGTTGCTGTGTGAGCTGTATTATGTCAGAGCTGGAAGAATGTTGGCTTGCTTACCCAAGGAGGACAATGTTGTAGGAATACAGCAGGGCCATGCCGATGCCGGATTAGGGCAAACTGCTCCTTATTGAGGGGTCCGTGCTAAATGGTGCAATATTTTGTAACACTGCGGTTTTCCCTAAATGGCAGCTTACAGAGTTATAAAAACTTTTACCGAGTTAAAAAAATAAAGTAAAAAACCCATTCAGGGATAATTGTCACAATGAGTCTAAACCAGTGTTTCTCAACCTTGGCAACTTGAAGATGTCTGTACTTCAACTCCCAGAATTCCCCAGCCAGCGAATGCTGGCTGGAGAATTCTGGGAGTTGAAGTCCAGACATCTTCACGTTGCCAAGGTTGAGAAACACTGGTCTAAACCTTTCTCCTCTCCTTGTAAATTGTGTTTGTGGAACAAGGTTACTTTCCTTCTACAGGATTTCACGTTCTTGAAATCTTTGAAAAGAAAACTGGCTGTGCCTGAATTTCAATCTCTCCTCTTCAACCCACAGCATCTGATGTTATAATATATTACATTTATCAGGTAAATTAACAAACAATTATGTGGCTTCATGTGGCTGTAAGATTGTAATTGGACCCCCAATATATTTACGTTAGCAGGAATTTCAGTTACAGATATGCAATCTCCCACCAAAGATTATAACACAGAAAGAAAACAAAAGATTCTCAAGCAATTTTCAACTTAGGTGTTTGCAGAATATTTGACAAGATGATAATAACAAATTAGCAGGGCAGGAAGCGCCTCTTCCCCAATAAGTTTCCTGGGAAGGAGATGGTGGGACCTCAGAATGACATTTGTTCATCTCTGGTAATAACACAGATCTTGTCCCATTTGTAGCCAAGAAGAACCTTAGTGCTGGGAGAGAAGTGGAAAGCTTTCAATCTACTGCTTAGAGGACAGTAAATATCTCACTAACAGAATAGAAGGGAAGAAAAGACAGCAAACTCAAGGCTGTGTTTGGGAAGGATACAAACAAGATACAGGGGAATTGATCATGCTCCATCTCCAGCAGGGTATTATAATAATCAGAGGTCCACCACCACGAATGTCTTCAGGCAACAGCAATTGACCTTCAAATAACATTGTGGGATACACTTTTATTCCATTTCTGCTCAGTATTCAATTATCTTCTGAGGTGCTTGATTGGTCTAAGGCAGTGGTTCCCAAACTTGGCAACTTTAAGACTTGTGGACTTCAACTCCCAGAATTCAACTTTAAGACTTGTGGACTTCAACTCCCAGAATTCTCTAGCCAGCTCTGCTCTAATCTGTAATCTGTAAGAATTAAAAGGCAAGTGATCTTTCTTAAACATTTGCCTTATTACTTGACTGACAATTGCCTTGCCCTTTGTACCTCACCAATCATTAGCTCTTTCCTTGCTAGTCAACCTGGGGCAATGCCACTGCAGGAATTAAGCAATAACGATACAGTTGATATTATTTACAGGTCCATCATTTCCAACTTATATCAAGCTCTGCTGGCTGGAGAATTCTGGGAGTTGAAGTCCACAAGTCTTAAAGTTGCCAAGTTTGGGAACCACTGGTCTAAGGCCTGACTTTCCAAAGTTTGCTGCTATTATTCTCCAGGATGTCACACCTCTTTCTTCTAAAACCACAAAGGGAAAAACTCAATTCTTCAGGTAATGCATAATCTCCATCTGCAGAGCTCCCTCCCCAAGCCTCCCCATGGACAAAGCATGGCCTGCAGTTCCAAAGTTGTTGGCTGAAGGGCCTCATTGTATAAATGCGCTCTGGGAGTTCAGCAAGATCAAACAATTCACTCTTTCAAGCCAGATGGAGCCACTTCTTCAAATCCAATCCTCTCCCACCTTTGGCCCTTCAGCGTGGGAAGAAGTTGGGGGTGGGGCCAGCATAATTTAACCTTTGCTAAATTTAAATTAGCACTTAATCTCACATATCCACTTTAGTAACTTGAAGCATAGAGAAAGAAACATAATGAAAAGTTCCAAGTAAACCAAATTCAAACCTTTATTGTCAGTGCACAACATATGTATGAGATTAGTTGAGCCTCCCTTTGTGCAACATAATACACAATACGACTCACAGTGAAGACAGAAAATCCCTAACCCAATAAATCATATTAACAAACACACAGTCCTATTGCACCAATGTAATCATATTACACATTGTGCCAGTCCTGCAAGTCCATCGTACAACCTAGTTATGATGTTATTTTGCATTCAGGATTCTGACAGCCGATGAATGAAACCTGTTCTTCAGCCTCCTTTCGCAGCTGGCTGTGCTTCTGTATCTCCTTCCCAATGGTAGAGAGTGGTCTGAGAGTGGTCAGTCATCCCTAAGGATTTTCCTCGCTCTTCTAATTGAATTAAGTTCAGCTTCTTTGCATAGCAATAGCAGTTAGCAATAGCAGTTAGACTTATATACCGCTTCGCAGGGCTTTCAGCCCTCTCTAAGCGGTTTACAGAGTCAGCATATCGCCCCCAACAACAATCCGGGTCCTCATTTTACCCACCTCGGAAGGATGGAAGGCTGAGTCAACCTTGAGCCGGTGAGATTAGAACCGCCGAACTGCAGATAACAGTCAGCTGAAGTGGCCTGCAGTACCGCACCCTAACCACTGCGCCATCTTGGCTCCAGGTGCAAGTTGTTTCCTGTGCACCATGTGGATACTTTCTGAACCTCCCCGCTATACACTGATGTGTCTCCACCTGTAATAAGGCCCAATACGGTGGTATCATCTGCGAACTTGATGATCACAGTGGATGGGTCAGGAGATACACAATTCTGCGTGTACAGGTAGGGACTGAGCACATAGCTCTGAGGAGGGTCAGTGCTAAGCTTCAGGGAGGTGGATATGAATGACCAAACCCTCCCTGTGGCTTCTCCGTCAGAAAGTCTTTAATCCAGTCGCAGATGGAAGGGGGGAGGGAATTCAAGTCAGCCTGCACAATACCTTCCGTGTCAAGCACCGTTAGACAGTTACTTCTTCCTAGTCTTGCAAAACATTGGTGCAGTGCTTGTGGCCAAAAAAAAGGGAATTCTTTTACCCATTCTTTCAGTTATTGCTCTGAGCTTTAATCATTTAATTATGGCTGATCAATTAATGCTTGAATTTCAGAGGATGTGGGTCTTCAGAAAGTTGTTCCTTTCATGCCCAGCTACATAGTGCAGATTGTCTATTTTCCCAAATGGCCTCTTACCTTAGGAAAGTCACAGAGTCACCAGTGCTTTAGAAATCACGTGCAGCCTGATTTGTAAGTGACTTTTTTGGGAGAAGGCTATGAGCAGCAGAGCAGGGGTGGGTTTCAGGCGGTTCGCAGCGGTCCCCGCGAACCGGTTGGTCGGCGAACCCAGAAGTAAGTAACTTCCAGGAACGCCGAAGGGTCCACCCGCCCGCCCACATGAGTTCTGCGCTTCCATGCATGCGCAGGACGCATACAGCGTCTGCGCGATCCTCCAGGAGCAGCTGGAGCATCGCACAGACGCTAGTACGCATGCGTGCACTGCACGCGTGCACGAGGACGCCGCCAGCCCTGTTCCAACCGAACCGGTTGGAACGGGGCGAGAAACCCACCCCTGCAGCAGAGCTAAATGTAATTAACAATTATCTTTGTGGTTTTTTTAAAAAGCATAAGTGCTAGGAGAGTAAAGAAAAAATGTCTTTAACTGTGTTGCCCTTGCAATTCCAATCTAGAGCAAATCCTTGGTTGTTGTTTTTTTAAATTACAAAAATTATCAGTTGTCTGAATGACATTGTACCTAGTTTGGCTGTGAGGAACAGAGCCTATGCATTCTTTCTGAGATTCATTTCTGTGTGTATCAACACCAGCCTAGCAAGAAGCTGCCTTCTTCTGACTTGGCATAGTGTTCTGAACATCTCACCATCTTAACCACAAGCCAGAAAATCATTGGCATCCAACATCCAGCCTGTAAGGAAAGGCTGACTTTCTGGAAGACCGCAGAGACTTGAACTGTAAAGCTCTTTTAATTTCTGCTTCTTCTTATATCCCACTGAACTGCAATATAAAATTCATACAATGTTTTATTTGCCATCTATCTTAACAGATCAGCACTGATAGGATACACTGAACTTCTGTACATCTGATTTTCCATCCTCATTTTCCCCTCTCCACTCCTATTCATTTTCCTGACCGTAACAGATCATTTCTTTTTTTAACCACAGGATTCTGGAACTCCAGAAATCCTAGGCTGCAAGTTATTTTCTAATAGCAAAGAAGCATTATTCAAAAATTAGTATTTTGTTAGTTTTAAAAATAAAAAAACTGCTTGTATTAATTATCATGGTTCAGTAAATTAGCTAAGGCAGATTAATTCGTGAAATGAGAAAGAGGGAGAAAGAGAGCGAGCGAAGTGTTTATTTTCTTCAGAATTTGGGCTCACACACAGCATGGAGACAATGAGAAGACAACAAGAACTGTGTATGCAGATACCGAGGTACATGCCTGTCTTAGTAGGTCTAAGGTTTCTGTTTTGAAAGCAAGAGGCGAGACAGACAGTTTCTCTCTGTTAGAGGGTCCTACGGTGTTTTCTGTTTCCCCTGCCAATGTGTACGTCTCATGTTAAGGTCCTGCTGGGTCCAACTGAAGTGTGTTTATGCTCATAGACTAGCTATGGAAGTTGTCCTATATTGTCCTGGTGTTTGTTGGGGGGTAAAACTGACTTGCAGGCTCTCCCCCATTTGTTCATATATATTATATGTATGTATCTATAAGTAGAGGAGCAGGGAAGCTTCAGTTGAATGTTCTCTGTTGATGCTTAAGGTCCCATTGGAAGACTGTAGCGGGGCATGTTTTAGCAAGAGCTCTTGAGAATAATCCTGTTTCATTAAGAATATTAAATGGCTTATTTTCTATCTCTAGTACTTAGCTTCAGACTAGCATTCCCAACCCTAAGAACCAGACAGCTTTAGCAAATGTTTTTGAAATAATCCTCAGTATTATTCAGTATAATAATGAAATAATCTCAGTATATGAAAGCGAGGGGTGGCTTATGCCGTGATCTGAAAGGATAGGAGGAGGCTGATTGAGAAGGGCAGACTTTTAAGGTGAATCCACCTAAACTGCTGGGCTTCCAGAGAAGACCTAATTTCATCCATGTGTATGAGTGGAGCTGGATAAAGCTGCTTTAAAGAGGCTAATACTTCTGCATAGATTTCGAAGTGCAGAGCTGTGCAGGCCAGAATAGCAAAAGTGTGGTAGATGACCTATCTATCTCTTTGTGCATGCCTTCTAAGCGCTTACCCAGGCCCCCCTTTCAGATTAATTGGGAGTTTAAAAAAGCGTAAGCTATTGATGTTCTTTTCGATAACAGAGCTGTACTGATAAGTCTAATAAACAGATAAGTCTGTTTAAGCATTTAAAGGAAATAGAGGAATTGGTGCCTTTAGCACAGTGTTTCTCAACCTTGGAGACTTGAAGTCCTATGGACTTCAACTCCCAGAATCCCCCAGGACTTCAAGTCTCCAAGGTTGAGAAACACTGCTTTAGCATATCTATCTTGCATAATGTCCTGCTTCTCTATTTAAAAGAATTCACTGAAACTCTTGGGAGGGATAATATTCCCATGATATGTATATATCAACTTTTTGTCCTATCATTTGCATATTGCATCAAAATGCAAATTTATGTAAATATTTAAAATAGATCTTATCTCACCCATTCCCCAATAAACAAACTGCATGCAAGTAGTAACAGAGAAATTTTCCCCTTCCACTTTACCTCTGGAGTTGAGGTGGACCCTATGGTAGCGCTTCCTCTTCCAAAGTTGAGCATAGGAGCATGGAAAAAGTAAGAGCTATAGTCGCTCAAGTTCGGGAAAACAGCAAGGAGAGATGGGGAAATCTTCTGAATCCCATAATGCTGTCAGCTTTCATCTGACTATGAGCAGAGTCCAAGGACGAGGAAGACAGAAGTAAATGCTGTTTTCTTTTTTTTACCAGGAGCTCTTCTAAAACGTCCTTTTAAAGTTTAGATCCTTTTTTTTTTAAGTTTGTTTGAAGAAGTATTAATATAAATGAAAAAGGGAAAGCAAGTCAGGTTCGACAAGTAGATAATGTAGACCAGTTAAGGTCAGTTTTGTTTATTTTTTAAAATTATTTCTGAGATAATTGGAATCCTAGATCTAGAATATCCAAAAGCTGAAGACCAATAATGGGAGGCTTTGAGTCTCTTTCATTATTGTCAATCTCTGCTTTCTTTAGATCAGTACTAGGGACACTGGCTTCTCTTCTGGAAAGTCATGCTGAATGGCAAGCACAATGCTCTCTCCTCGTGGAATTCCTAAAGCTTGTTCTTTTTCAGAATCTTCAAAATTCGGAAATCAAAGCTAAAACCAATTATAGCAGTTTGCGGTATATCTCCTTTCAAATGTTCAAGGGTTTTTTGTGCTGGAAAAGTGATTGCATGCATATTCAGAGAACGTTTTTGTCATTTAGAAGTTTGTCTCTTTGTTGGTTTGTTTATATATTTTAGTATTCAGTTTTTATAGCTAGCCAATGACTGTGGGTGGCTTACAGTTCTAAACTTATGAAACTGTAACTCTAAACTTATATCAATACATATATTTTGTAAAAAAAACCAGAGACAAAACCATGGAGATATAGACTTGAATATCATTTTAGAAGCAGACTGGAAAGTAGACAAGCCAGACTGCAGCTGACTACTCCAATTCTTCCACTGCATTGTGCTGCTTCTTGTAACAGAAAGCCACATCTATTGCATAAAATAATGTTCTAGCCTCACTCCCAGACATTAGCCAAATCAATCCTACCCCAGCAAAACAACTAACATGAAGAAATAAGTCGTGGCTTTTGCATCCCTGGCCTAATAAAAGGTTTGCTAATTGAATTAAGTTCAGCTTCTTTGCATAGCAATAGCAGTTAGCAATAGCAGTTAGACTTATATACCGCTTCATAGGGCTTTCAGCCCTCTCTAAGCGGTTTACAGAGTCAGCATATTGCCCCCAACAACAATCCGGCTCCTCATTTTACCCACCTCGGAAGGATGGAAGGCTGAGTCAACCCTGAGCCAGTGAGATTAGAACTGCTGAACTGCAGATAACAGTCAGCTGAAGTGGCCTGCAGTGCTGCACTCTAACCACTGCGCCACCTCGGCTCTTATGGAGCCTAAGAGTGCAGAGGACCCTTGCCTTGGCTCTGAGGCATCCTGCTTGCTACTGTGTTTGGAGGAGCTGTGCGTGGAGCCTCCATCTCGGGTCCAGTCCTATGCAAACACTTTTATGCCATATAGAGAAGGAACCTGAGGAAGATAAGTCACCCGTCTGGCCCCAATTGCCCCGCTGCTTCCCATCTGCCTCTTGGCTCTGTGCCTATCTGTGAGGAGGAGGAAGGAAAATAGGTATCATCACCCCTGGGGCCCAAGCATGAACCCTCACCTTGTCCCATGGGCTGTGGTCCCTCAATAATGCCTCTTATCATATATCCCGTATTTTTCGAAGTATAAGACACCTCTCCCCCCCTCAAAAAAAAAGAGCAAAAATCTGGGTGAGTCTTATACACTGAATACAGCATTTTCGGCCTACCGAAACCCCATCCCCTTTGCAAAAATGGATGTGCAGAGGGTTTGGGAGGCTTGCAAAGCACTGCTGGGGGCTGGGGAGGGCAAAAATGAGCAAAATGGGCCTTTTTTGCCCCCCCAGCCCCCAGGGGCACCCTATAAGCCTCCCAAAGCTCTGCATGCCCTCCCCCTTTTTTGAAAAAAAAATGAGGTGTGCAGAGAGTTTGGGGGGACTTGCAGAGTGCAAAAACTTTTTTTAAAAAATTAATCTCTTCAAAATCATGGTGCATCTTATACTCCAGTGCGTCTTATAATCCAAAAAATACGGAGCTGTGGCTGCTGCTAAGTGTGGTGGCAATGCTGTTCAGTGAAAACCTCTGCAATGCCCAGGGGAACAGTAAAGGAGAGAGGGACACAGCACCCTGCAAGCCAATCAGTCAGGAGAGGAGAATCCCCTGGCCTTTCCCCCTCCTCGCTTTGCCTTCTCTGACACCCACAGCAGCAAATAACAATCACCCGGGATTATTGTGAGGGCAGTGATATCAACACAGCATACATTCTTCCTGTGTTGAGGAGGGGAATTAAACCTACCTTGTGAACAAGCCTTCATTCTTACTAAAAAGTATGATTTGCTGGAATCTCTGGAAATGCAGAATTCCTTGCGTCTCTTAAATGCAATATTTGGCACAGCTTTTTCAGGCACAAGGCTTAATCTCCACTGGATGAAGATGATGCCTGAATAAGATAATTTGGTGCAGATAACAGCAAACATGGCACGTTGTAATATAAAGTCCAGCCCAGCAGTCACAGTGAATATCAATGTGGCTTCAGGGACACTTTTTCACCTCATTGGACTGCCTCAGTTCTTGCTATTTATCTGACAGCTGCCTAGTGCTGGATTTCCTGTGATCTATATATGCACTTACCCTTCCTCATTCCAAAGGGATGATGGGGAATTTCAGGGAACTGGGGAATTAGATCTTGCTTCTTCAGTTATTTGTCCTCCAGCATCTGACGGAGCAAATACATATTTTTACATCTGACATCGGCTCTCTCACAACCATCTCTTTTCCCCAAGGACTCCCAATGCTGCCAGTAGAGAGTTCTCCCATCCTGTTGTGATGGAACAATGTGATGAAGGAAGATGCTCGGTGGCAAAGATTCTTTGGGAATGGGTTGGAATTCATTGTCCAAAATGTTGTACCTACAACGTGTCTCAGTTGCCATAATGATGCAATATAGGGAAGCATTGCTGCGTTTCAGGTGGAAATGACTGGAGTTTAGATGCTGGGAAAATGCAAAATCTGAGTAAACCTTCCAGGCTTATTTTTAAGGAATGGCTTTCCAGATTAAGCTCCTTAGGCAAAGCGGACATACGTGAGGGAGAAAGGCAGCTCAAAAGTGTGATAAATAAAATAAGTAAAATACGAACATGGAATTACTGCTGCCCATCGTAAGATTTCACCTTATGAAAATTTTAGTTTCATTTGCTCATTAGAAAGTATCCAGCTGCCAATTTATCACAATTAAATTGAAAACAAATCAAATTATATCTAGTAGGTTTTGGGGCTGAATCTTACCTCAGATTCTGTCTTTTAATTTTTCACTTTTGCATTTAATTTCATTATATTTTTGTTTCTTGGCCAAAGGAGAAATTAGCATTTCAGGACGACTGTTCATTGATTTTTGGCTGCATGAGACTTGCAACTGCTTCCCTCCTAGATCCACAAAGCTTTCCTGTCTGCTATTAGCCAACTTCAGTATGTTCATCCAGAGAACGACTGAATCTTTGATGTTTTTTCAAGATCTTCTAAGATTAATAGAAAAATCTGTTTCAGTCAAGAGAGGTTCTGAGTGGCATCTTCACAGGAATAGAACTTTGTGTCACACAATGAATTTGGATTGTGAAGTTATAACAATTCTATAAGAGCACCTCATTTCTCCCCTTTGCTTTTGGGAAGAAAATTTGGCTTAATAAAGGGATGCATTATGGTTGCTGATTAATCAGCACAGTGGCGCAGTGGTTAAATGCAGCACTGCAGGCTACTTCAGCTGACTGCTAGTTCTGCAGTTCGGCTGTTCAAATCTCACCGGCTCAAAGGTTGACTCAGCCTTCCATCCTTCCGAGGTGGGTGAAATGAGGACCCGGATTGTTGTTGGGGGCAATATGCTGACTCTGTAAGCCGCTTAGAGAGGGCTGAGAGCCCTATGAAGCGGTATATAAGTCTAACTGCTATTGCTATTGCTATTCTTGAAATCTCACTTGAGCTTTGTTATATCCTGGAGATGCCCTGAAATAGATGACCAAATTAGGAATAGGGTCAGAGCGGACTAGGAGTCTGATGCTCACTAGATGCTGTGGATTTAGAATATCCATACTCCCTTGTCCATTGGCTATGCCACCCAGAGTTGTTGAGAGCTAAGTGGCATACAAGTTTAATTTATTATGGTTGGTCATACAGTCAGCCAGACGTTTCATCCATTTATTAAGTTCTTCCAAAATGTAAAAAACAAGAAAAAAGTCAAAGAAACAAGTGGATCACTAATGGGAGGGGATGACAAGAAGGTGATGGGCAGCAGGGAGAAAGTGGAATTGCTTAATTCATTCTTTGCATTTGCCTTTGCACAAAGGGAAAACCATTGCCCAACCTATTATACCAGTACTGTAAAAGACAGATTAGGAATACAAATCAAAATAGGTAAGAAAATGCTAAGAGACAGCCTATCCACTCTAGATGAATTCAAATCACTAGGATCAGAAGGATTGCATCTCAGGCTTCTGAAGGAACTGGCAGAAATGATCTCAAAACCACTAAACATCTATTTCAAAGATCCTTGAACATGTGGGAACTATCAGAAGACTGGAAAAGAGCTGATGTGGTTCCCATCTTCAAAAAAAGGGAAAAAAGGGATCCAGGAAATCAATATTTGGGAAGATCTTGGAAAAGATAATTAAGCCACACTAAGAAACAAGCAGAGCTATTATTAGAAGTCAATATGGGTTTGTCAAAAACAAATCATGCCAGACAAATCTTTACATTCTTTAACAAAATGTCTAAATTAGTGGACCAGCAAAATGTTTTGGACATAGTATAATTGGGACGTCAATAAGGCATTTGGCAAAGTATACCACAACCTTCTTCTTGATAAGATAGAAAAATGTGAAATGGACGGGACCATCAGCAGATGGATTACAATTGGCTAGATAAAGGAGGAACGCTAGTATAACAAAGAGAAGGACTAGAGATGACATTAACAGTCTTCTAATATCTGAGTGGCTATGACAGAATAGAGGGAGGTCAACTTATTCTCCAAAGCAGCTGAGGGCAGGGCAAAAAGCAATAGATGGAAGCTAATCAAGGTGAGATCCAACTTAGAACTAAGAAGAAATTTCTGATAGTGAGAACCAGAGGTGGGTTCCTACTGGTTCTGCAGAACCGGTAGTGGTTTGGCAGCCTGGATCGCTGGAACCATGCTCCAAACCAGTTCTCCCGGCACTGCAATCTTGGTTTTTGCTTCTGTGCATGCACAGAGCAATTTTTATTGCACTGGCTGGCCACGCCCAGGAACTTGCTCTCCCTCACCTTCGCCATGTGGATTCACAGAACTGCCGCCTCCTGTCTACACACAGGTAAGCAGCATTCACACTAGCCTAGCCCCCTCCCTCCCTGCTGGCTGCAACCCGGGCACCGTCTGGTCAACTGGGCAGCCAGCAGGGAAAGTGGCGAGCGGGTGGTGGGCGGGGCCACCCTGGCTTTCAACGCTCCATCCGGCATGGGTGGCGGCAGCAAGCAATAAGGGAAGTGAGCCCCGGGCTGGCATCCCTGCCTCTTTCCTCTGAGAGGAGGAGGAGAAGCGGGGCGGACCAACCCAGCCAACCCCGAGCGGCTGCTGAGAGGAAGAGCAGCGCTCACTGAGGCAACCTGGCTCACTTTCCCGTCTCCCTAGCAGAAGCTCGGCCTTCTCCTCCTCCTCCTCCTCCTCCTCCTCCCCCTCATTTCTCCCTGGCCCTGCTCTCCTTGTGCTGGTTCTGCTGCTGAGGCTCCCTGTCCCATCACTGACTGACCCCACCTCTCCCTCACCTGGCCTGAGAAGGGGGTGGAGAAGCAGCCAGGGCTGATTCTCCAGCGTCTCGCTTTTGTGAAGCTTCTTCTGGCCCTTGTTTGTGCTGGGCATGCCTCAGTCACTTGGGGAGACGTGCAGCCTGCTTTCTACCCAGAAACACTGGCCTGACTCAGCTGGGACCGACGCCGGCCTTCACACACAAGGGCTGGCGGGGTGGGAATGGAATCGGAGCGGGGGAGATGTCGAAAAGGGGGACAGGCCAGCAGCGCCCAGCCGCAGCTTTAAAAGGTTCAGGGCAGCGGAAAAGGGAGCGGGCCCTGCCGAATCTCGCACGCCCATCCCGGGTGTCAGACTCGGAGTAAGCCCTCACTTGTCAGCCAATCTCCCCGCCCCCAATCTCTCTGTGTCTGTCTGCGTGTGTATCTCGCTCTTGCTCTCTCTCTTTCTGAGTCTCTTCTCTCCCTTTCGAAAAGGCATGGATGGGCCAAGCCAGAAAGCTCGCCTTGGGCTGCTTTGCTCCTTTTATTTCTTCTTTTTGGAAATTGATTGTCAGTTGTGGCAGAGGCTTCCTTTCAGGCAGCCCTCCTCCTTTTCCTCTTGTGACCCCCTGGCTGACTGTGGCAGGGCCGGGAAGGTGCCCGCGCATGGAGACCCCCCTCAAGCGAGCGCCAAAGCACAGCAAAGGCGTGTGCGGGGCAAGTGGCTGTTGACTTAAAGGTATTGTTGCAGAATATAAAATGTAAATGCCTCTTGCAATTGACCAGTCATGATTTTTGTCAATGCCAATGGTGTCCAATGGGTGCTCCAGATATTTTGGATTTGCACCCAAAGCACCTATTACCATTGGCATTTACTTGGGCCATAATCATTTTATTTCTATTTGCATATCTTTATATTTTGTTACTTTGTCCTGTTCTTTCTCTTCTATTTTGCCAACTCCAGATATTGCAATGTCCAGAGTTTTTGCCTTTCTTGTCACACAGTCTACCAGGTGTTCTGAGTAGATTTATCGTTTTTATTATAGCTTGGAATCATGATATCAAAGTCTCAAGTATTTGGAGGATGCCAGGATGCCTGATCCATGCTTTCGTTTCTTATAATGCTAATTTTTGTTTAAAGTCACTTATAATAATATGGATTCAGTGAGAGAAGCATAGTAAAGGAGCCAGAATGGTATTAATTCAGGAGAGATAAATGAGCACTGACAGCTACTTACAGGTACCAGTCCTAGATACAAAGATGGCCAACAATAGTAAAGTATCAAATGGACTATCTCTGCAATGGGCACGTCTTTCTGAACAACAAGAGAAGCAGCTGTCAAAATAGCAAAGGGTATAATTGTTAGGAAAGGTGTGTAAAGGAATTTCCTGAACGTTAATGCTTTCCAGCCCAGGAAAGCACTTCTAATTTAGAAACAAGGCAAAACATCTGGAGATGTGGAAGTTCTTATTATCAGACATTCCAAAAACACAAAGATTCTGAGCTTTATCTACACTTTTGCTCCCTAGAGCTATTGGCCACAGATAGGAATGGATTTTCTTGCAGAGTTCCATCAAGTTGCTTAAGGTCCAAATCAGCATCATAAAATATATACATGGCTGTTACCGTGTACAAATCTTGTTTCTGAATTAGGTCAAGAGAATTTCCATTTAGAGATCTCCAGTAAATAGAGAGTGGAAATTGCAAAAATGTTAATGCCTCTATCTGTTCATAACGAATGTGCATCTCTGCAGTTCTGTAGTTTTAATATTGTGCTGTATTAAGAAACCATGAAAAGAATGGAGATTTTTTTCAAAATCATAGTATCTTGTCTGAGAAACTCATCTGAACTCTAAAAAAAGGGTACTTGGTTTCACAAAGTTTGAACCCTTGATGACCTCATTAACACATCTGTGTGGTCTTAATAAGGCCAATTCTTTTTGAGAGACATCAAAACAGAGCAAGTAGGATAGTCTCAAAGATTAATTGAGGCATGGAAGTAGTTGTGTAAGAAGTTTAAAAGTCATATTTTAAGAAATGCTTTACTGTGGGTCTGGAAATAATACCAATATAAATTAAATGATAAGATACCCATGTGGGCAATTCCTAGACATGCAATTGAAAATATGAACATAGCACAAAAACAGGATAGAACTACCTATAGACAGCTTCTCATTTTGGAAAGGGGGGTACTACAACTAAAATCTTTAGAGGTATTAAAAGAGGAGAAGGTAGTTCAAACATGGTTCCAGTATAGGCAATTACAGGCCAGGTGGAAAATAGATCAAAAAATTGGTTTTATCCAAGCTGAAGATAATTTGTTTAAACAAATAAGAGATCAAAGCTTAATGCATATAAAGAGGATATATAATGTATTAATGCAGATGGATTCAGAAACAGAATTGGAAGTAGTTGTGTAGTTATAATCATGCTACAGATTTACAAAATCATGATGGAAACTTAAATATGGTTTCCAATATAATTTTCTCTCCCAGTCTGACTGCCCTCTGGGTACGTGCTCATATTAGTTCTGTCTTTACCCACGCAAACAAGGCTGTAAACCTCCAAGAACAGCTTTGTCCAAAACAGAAATTCTATTAAAGCAAAAGGAGCTCTTTTTCATATGTAACTGCATACAAACAAAGTTAAAGTTTCAAAGCAGCTAGGAGCGAATGGAGTTTCTTAAAAAAAAAAAACAGGATTAAAAGCAGAAGAAAAAGGGAGAAAGGAAAAGAGGCTGGGAGTGGCTTGAAACTGATCCCTTGGCGATTCTATGAGGTTTCGCTCTTAATGTAGTGGTAGCTTTTCTACATGAACAGCAACTGGATCCTGGTGGGGCAGAGTCAGACTCTGTTTCCCTCTTTCGTAGTGACTTGAGGATCTAATGCTGCTCTTTTTTTAGAGGCCTTTGGGCAAGTCCCGTCTCCAGAAACGAGCCAGAAATGATTCAGAGGAAGTATCTGGATCAGGGAGACTTTTTGTTGGGATCCTTAGCGTGAGACTGCTCTTGATCTCTGCTTTGTAGAGAATTGGTTCCTGATCACCTCCTCCCTTCCTGGGTCTTTCTTCTGTTTTTCTCTCCCATTGTTCCCGAGTTCCAAGCTGTTTCTCATCCCCTCCTCCCCACACAAAACAGGCCTTTGTACTTGAAAATACTGGCTTCATTCCACCCCGAGTTCCAGATGCTAAGAATAGCCCCGAGTTCCTGCTGCTGCAGAAGCTACTAACTCTCAAGACTTGTGAAGTCTGAAGATCTGGTCAGGGTATTCTCCATTCCAGGGGATAAGGATGCCGCTAAAAAAGCAGAATGCCATTTTCCCAGGGGTTCTCTACAGTTCCAAATAGGAATTATCAGGACCATCAGAAATGTAGCTAACCATCATGGAGGTTATATTCCAAAAGCATCTCGCCATTATTTCCTCCCTCTTATATTTTGTGTCTTATATATTTTTGTGAAAGGAGACTGGGGATCCTTGAGGGGGATATTTTGTTGTTCTGATGTGTGAATGAGCTTTTAATACACCTACCGCTATGAGTGCCACAAAGTGTAGGGAAATGGATGGGTAGAAAAATTTGGATGAATGTACCAGAACTCATAGTATCTCCATTTTTCTCATAATACAGGATTATTTTATGGATAAAGCTGCAAGCATAGGTAGATTCGACTTGTGGTGTTGGAAGTGCTTCCAAGAAGGGGAAAAAATGTAAATTTGAGTGTGCTACAAGGAAAATTATTGCTCCTTATGAAGCGCTTTTGACAATTGCTTTCTATAGTGATTTATGTGCAATGCTCATTTATATTATCTTTTATAAATATATGAAAAGTGCAAAGGCTTGGTACTCCAGAAGACTTTTGCTCTTTTCATCCACCTACATGTTTGCTATATAATTTCACTGATACCTCAATTGAAATCAGTAATAATGATCAATAAACCAGAAAGCTTATGAAGGCATTGGAAAGATTCCCATAGACAAAGTATACCAAGCTAGAAACCAGGGGACTGAGTTCTAGCCCTGCCTTTACGACTTTATGCAATTTGGAAGTGGTGATTACACTGGTGCACGGGTTACCAGTCTGCTTCTGAGTGCAATTCAAGATGTTCAAGATCACCTTTAAAGCCCTTCATGGCATGGGTCCAGGTTACTTGAGGGACCGTCTTACCCCACTGGGATTGGCCCATACCACTTGTGCCAACAGAGGAGGCAGGCTGTGGGTTCCATCAGCCTGATTATTGCAGCTGCTGGGGTCTAGGAGGGGGGCCTTCTCTGCTGCTTCTCATGCCCTGGAACATCTTGCTCCCCCCCCCCATGTGATGTTGGCCCCAGCCCTCCTATCTTTTTATAAGGGCCTGAAGATGTGGCTGTGCCAGTCGGCTTGGGGCCCCAGTAGGGGATCAGCTCAATGGAGGTGGTTGATTGAGTAACAGCAGATCCCCCCTCAACCCCCCCTCTGCCTCTGCCCGCCCCATGTGTCTCTGGTTTTAAGGTTTGATTTAACATTTTTGTTTTAACTAACAGGTAACTGTTACCTAACTATTACCTTATCTGTAACTGTTAACTAACTAGCTAACTGTAACAGGCCAATACATTTTATAAATAAATAAATCTTTAGCTCAAATTTTCTTTTCTCCTACATTATGCATTTCCACATAATTCATTTCGGTTCTAAATGTTAGCCTTCATTCAGTTCTTTTTAAAATGTCAACTCTGCCCTGCTTTGGGGTATGAAACTATCCCTCCCCCGCCCCTACACTCTTCCAACAAAAAAGAATAAATAGCTGTCTAAGCTGGAATCGTAGATGTATTCCGAACTTGGTTGCTTGCTTACAGATGTTTCATTAGCCAACAAGATAACGTAATCAGTGCAAATTGCCTTAACAATTGCATTACTCTATAAATTATGAATAATAGTACCATGTAGAGGAAGAGGATATCTATTAGTACAAGGAGAAAATGTTTAAAGCATTTTCTAAATCAGGATTTCTTAAACTCTGAATATACATTTAAAAACATGTCAGTACATGAACAGATTTATTAAAGAAGTAAATTGAATTTGTGTTCCGTATGAAGCAGTAAAATGAAGATAGCAAATTAGTAAAGTACCGCGAGAGAAGACGTGAACAGCACTTGACTTTTATTCCAAAAGAAACATCACTCCCATAATCTTAAATATTTCCTCACACACTATCTTATTGTAAACCCTGCACAAGGTGGGAATTATCCACTGCGTAGTGCAAAAAGGGGCAGTAACTGATATTTTATTTCTCTTAATCAACTGGAGAGTATGGAGAACAGACTTTCTGCAAAATCACAGGGTTATTAGATTTATATTAATTGAAAAATGGTGGTTTTGCATATGGTTTATGGTTTATCATAAAAGGAAGAGGGACATCTCTTATTATATTTCCGTGTGATAGATATTTCTAAGAAAATGGACATCTAAAAAAACAAATAGGAGCATAATTTGTTGCACAAGATGAAGAGTGGCCAGATTTCCTTACTAGTCTTCTAAATATCATGTGTAGGATCGTGGTTTTATAGATTACACTGAATTCAAAACAGAGGTGGGTTCCTACCAGTTCGGACTGGTTCAGCCAAGTAGGTAGTAATTCGGCCTGCCACGCCCCCAAACCGGTTCTATCTTATTTTTTGCTTCTGCGCATGCACACAAGCATTTTTTTACTACTGTGCATGCGTGTGCAGTGCGCATCAAGTGCCCGCGCACCCAAAGCGCGTCCCTGAGTGAACCAGCAGTAGCAGAAACCGGAACCCACCCCTGATTCAGATATATGAGAAAAGTTGATTGGATTCAGATATATGACAGTCCTATGGACTTCCGACATCAAAAAGAGAGGCTTCAATTATTAATTGTGCCTTCACAAGTGGTTTACCATGGCACCCAAACAACATTTGCATTGTTTTTGCTTCCATCTCCCCTTCTAATACAAATGCTACCTCCCATGCTCCAGAAGATGATTTTCATATAAAGGATAAAATCCACTTTAGGTTGAGTTCCTGATAACTTAGTGAATAGGACCATGGAACATTCTCACTGTATTTATTGGTGGAGACCCTCTTTTTTTTTAATTGAACATTTTTGGAAAAAAACACAAATTTTTACAAATGTTTAGTTATTTATGCCTAACAAAAATAACTGAGGGGTAAACTTTATCCTTTTTTAAAGAACATTTTGCATAATCCGCCATATTTTTTATCCAAAATGCTTTAACCTTTTTGCAAGTCCACCCTATATGAAAATATGTAGCGTCCATACAATCACATCTCCAGCATTTAGGTTGTAAGTTCAGATACATAGAAGCCATTTTTTTAGGATCTAAATGCCCATCTATATCACTGTATTTATTTAATCAGTTTATTAGCTGCTTTAATTAACAAAGGAAAGTGTGTAGCTGATAAGTCTCTTGAGGTCAGGTGTCAGATAAGTTCAGGTAGCTGATGCCATTCAACTGGGTGGCCTTCATACAGGTCCAAGTAAGCAAGATATTCAAATAATGTCCATTATGCTTGCTCATAGTAGAGAATCGTATGCTGCCCCATTGAGGGGAAAGCTTTGAGGCCACATTACAAGTTTGATGGGTGAAAACGTAAAAGAGAACAAAAATTAAAGACTTTCAAATTAAGTATCAATTGAAAAGTAGAATTGTGTAATATGTTATGATTGTTAATACATCATTTGCACCATTATTAGGTTGCTTTTGGCTTGAATTTTCTGCAAAAAGATCCCATCTTCGGCAACAGAAGGAAAATCAGGCGGTTGTTGGGAAAAAATGGGGGGAGGGGGCTTTGAATGAATGTAGCAGAATGAAAATCTTGAGCAGGACAAGAGGAAAAGTAAAACCAAATGGGATCTCTGAGAAACACAATGAAGCTGTTTAATAACTTCAGCCAGGGTTTTCCCAGGGTGGGATTTTGCTGTGGAATTACACTTTGGAAAGCAGTGCTATCACTTCCTGTGATCTTTTTCCTTCAATATTTTTTATTTTATTCAGAACAAATGCAAAACTAAATAAAAGTCCAAGAAGAGAAAAAAAGGAAAAGAGAAAGAAAAAGAAACACATGCATTTAGAACATTATAAAGGTGCATCAAAGCAACCACATATTATACTCATATTATCCCCTGTCACTGAACTCTTGTGAAACAGGCACTCATAAACATTTTAATCCAGTAAATCTATTAACAACTTGTGGACCTGTCTTCTATATGTTATATTAGTGACAAAGTAGTTAACAGTAAAAACAATAATAGTAAAACAGAACAAAATTAAAGTTTCAAAATGCTCAAATCGTAGAAAATTTACCACGGCATCTTGACTATCCCTTATCATCCCAAAAGTTATAAAGAGTTTTCTTGGGTCCGAAATCCATGTTGGTTTCTTAATATCCTCTTGCAAGTTGTTTAATTAACTGTAATAAATTCAGTCTCCAGAATGACTCAGTCTTGACTCAGAGTGCAAGCAGAAGTACAATAGTTACCAGTTAATAGTAATAAATCAATACAATACAATAGCAGAGTTGGAAGGGACCTTGGAGGTCTTCTAGTCCAACCCCCTGCCTAGGCAGGAAACCCTATACTCTTCCAGACAAATGGCTATCCAACATCTTCTTAAAGACTTCCAATCTGGTATCCCTCCATCTTTGTAGATGAAAGGATTTTGTCTCCCTTCCTTCTAGCTATAATGCTGGAGACTCAAATTTCAGAACAACAAATGAAATCCATTTGCTGGTTCTTCGGCTGGTTCTTCTGTTTGATCTGGAGCTGGATCAAAATCCTTTTGTATACCTTTATCCAAAGGTAAAACTTCAGATTCTACCATTCTTTGAATAAATATTAAAGTTTTATTATATTTTGTTCCAAATACTCCAGGTATTTTCCAAATTCAAAAAAAATATAGAACCCAGTGATGGGAGTCTGATGTCTCTTCTATCACCCTGAACGTTGCCATGGTTTCCATATGAAAGAGAGAAAGGTTATCCAGAACAACACATATCAAAAGGAAGAAAGGAAAAAGCAATTAGAGTCCAGTGAGGGGGTTGTTCAATCGCCAATCAACTTTTAAAGCAAAGTCAAAAAGTAAAAGTTAAAATTCTTGCCTGCTTAGAAAATGAAGCTGCTTAACAGGAAGGCAGATATGCCCAGTGACTTTTCAATTACTTCCGGAGGGAATTGGATTCTTCAAGATCTCCTTCCCTACTGGCTCCACCATCATCCAGAAGTCATCCTGGGTCACTCCTAAGTGCTCCGGTTCGAAACCAGGGAGCAGCAGTGCCAAAGAACCAGCTTTAGCAGTGAAATCAGCAGATCGTGTGCAAGAGGGGAAAAAAGAAACTCTTATCGTTCAGCAGTCATCTTGAAAGGGGAAAGCCCTCACTTCTTTTGATACAGCCCAAAATCTCACTGGTTCTTTGGCAACTGTGGCACATTGATGGTTGATGCCATGTCTGTGGTCCACCGGGATGGCCCAATTCTTCTCCCAAGTATTACTGCTGAGCCAGCTATTACTTGACTGTTGCCTTTAAGTTTTGCTGTCTTACATTTCTCCCTACAGAAATGCATATTGTCAGATAGGACCCAATATTCAAGTGTACCAAGACCTGTTTAAATCTTGAGCTTGTCAATATCCCCTCGTGCCCAACGCCTCCTTTGCAGCATTGACATCCCTTCTGTCTCCTCATCCAAGTCATTTAGGAAAATGTCAGAGCAATAGGCCCATGAGAGATCTCTGGCGTACCACACTGTATACCACCTCCATGTTGGATCGTTCCAACATGGAGCACCTGTTGGCATGGTTACTCTACTGCAAATCCATGTAGCAGTGAGACAATCCCATCTCACAAGAAGAAAATAGTGGTCAGTTTGAGACATGGTTTTCCTGCCTCTAAATAAAGGAAATAGATTTAGGAACATAATAAGCAAGTAGAGGGTGGTATTATTTGTTATGCAGTATTAAAAGTCTGAGGCTTGCAAGAGACTCAAGAACAAGATTTGGATGCAATTGTGTAGACAAGGAATGCTAATTTTCACAGTACAAGTACTGAAAGAGTATTATGTAAATTGGGGTGATTCAGACTCGAATTTCTTGTTCTGCCCTCTTTTTTGGATATGGCAGCATTGGCAGAATGACTAACAGCTTGGTAATAATTTGAATCTGAATATTCTAAGGTAAATTCATGTATTCTTGAGTGTGTGTGTATGAATGAATGAACATGTGTGTGTGTGTGTGTGTGTGTGTGTGTGTGTGTATCTCCTTTCACACAATAAAATGGAAATTTGGTGGGAAAATGGAAGATCACGTTGCCCTCTTAAATTTTGTTTTGCAGAGTCATAGTTACAGTTGGACTGTTGGATGGAAAAGAAGGGGAAACAAAAGAGAGACAAGCATGTGGATTCAGCCTTCTCTCTCCAGGCAACAGTGATAGGAATGTAGGTCTGATCCAGGTGAGAAAAAAAACTGTATAATTATGTGTATCCTACAAGCATGTGTGTGTAGACATGTGCAGCCACACGCACATTCAGGCACACACAAGCACACATTTAGTATGAGCGGATAAAAATTAACAAACCCAGGTAGAAAATTACAGTACAGTATCCATGATGACAGACCTCCATCTGCTTTGGCAGCAATTATTACCTGTGATCCTTTTGAAGTCCCTAGCCTAGCCATTTGTTAAAATATTCATGACTGGGAGAGACATGGGAACAAGGTCAGCCAATGAATAGGCATAGCAATTAAGTCAGCCAATGGGAGCTTAAACAGATCTGAGTCTGTGCAGAGAATTGAAACAGAAACTGAAGCTTGGAATCTGGGCGTGGCTTAGCTGAAAATTGAAACTTAAGCAGTCTGCTCCTCTGAGAAGTAAACAGTCTATCTGGACTTATCTGCTGAAATGAAACTGATTGTGTTTGCCTGTAACTCTCCTGCCTTGTGTTTACTTGGAAGAACCACCTGTTGGTATTGTACATTGATTCATCTATTCTTTTATGCATACAAAGAAGTTAATTAATCCGGATGAATCAGTTATCTATGTGTGCTTCTGGATTTGAATTTATGCAACAAACTCTTGACACATTCCTCCTTGGACACCGAATCTTGTCAGAATTGAATTATTGGAAGAGATGCAACAAATTCCCATTTGTTTTCCTTACTGCTGCAAAATCCCTCTCCTTCCTTAGCGTTAATTCCAGGACAAAAAGACATTTAACATTTTACATGGACATTGGGATGACGTCTTGCCAAAGTGATAGCTTGATCAAAGTACTGTTGACCCATGTGTAACCTATGCCTCTGGCACAGTTGATGCCATTTTCCACTCAATGTTTATTCTGGCCAGTTGCAGAATTTCTGAAGAAGATAAATTTCACACTTACTATGCTATAAGAGTCAGTTGTGAAATGCTTGTGAAAAGAAACTGGGCACTGTTTTCTCAGCATTGTAAAAATAAGAGATTATGAAATTGTCAATAGCAGATTTTTAAAATTCAGATTGAATTATTAAAGCAGTGTTTCTCAACCTTGGCAACTTGAAGATGTCCGGACTTCAACTCCCAGAATTCCCCAGCCAGCATTTGCTGGCTGGGGAATTCTGGGAGTTGAAGTCCGGACATCTTCAAGTTGCCAAGGTTGAGAAACACTGTATTAAAGTGTCAAAAGGGGAAAAGAGGGTATTTCATAACCTTTGCTTCCCTTCAGTGAGGAGGCTGGATTAATCTCTTAATACAGTATTAAAAAGCAATTTCCTCACCCATTAGGATAGAGGTGGTGAGATACTGAATTTATGGCAACTGTAGAGAATAGGTAAAAGGACTTTACAGGACCTAATTCAGATAACTCCGTGAACTCCGAAAACCACTTCTAATCTACAGTAGTCAAGAAGGTGTCATCCGGACAGGAGGCAGGTTTACAGAAGTATAATATTAAGCACTATGGGGAGAGATTTAAGAAGGTTCTGATTGACTTACCATCTATCCTCAGTCATTGCAAGGATCCAGTGAGCCTGCCCTCTGCCATCATGTTCCCTATCCTACTGACCAGTGGAAGGGACACCAAAATTTCCACTTTCCCAAATTGCTTTTTGCTGCCTCAGTTATATTTCAACTGCGGACCCTTTGTTCCCCTCACCACTTCCTGCTCCAGGAAAATCCTGACTGCCAAAATTCTTGATCCTTGCTATCCCGTTAAGTTGGTGTTTTAGTTTCTACTCCCCCACATCATTGTGAAGATCTCTCTGTGGGTAAGAGGAAGTTCTCATATAACAGCCTACAAAACTGTTTATTTTTGGAGAAAATTGCTTCCATATAGGGGGAAAAGGCCAGTACTGTGTTCTGTCTGTCTGAAGAATTCTCTCATCCTGCTGTTTTTACATAAAGCATCTACCCTGGGCTAAAATTCAATTTCCTCTTGTCCCTCATCAGCCGCTCTTGAATTTACTATGTCATTAGTCCGTGGCTCTTATTCTTGTAACTGTAATTGGCACATGCAATTTTTGGTAACTTTAGAGTGCGCATGCAATTATCTTTGAAGATGCTAAGAAACCAAACTTAGCCCACAATACAGCTTTGGGAACAGTCAACATTCAGAAATGCTTCCCTGATGTTATACCCATTTCCACGTTCAGTCCACAGCTGAACTTGGAAATTCTTATTTTAAAACCTGAACGACTGAATTTGGCTGCCTTATGGCTTGTGTTTTCCATACTAAGCCTGCTTTCACCTTTGTTGCAAGGTTTAGAGCAGTGTTTCTCAACCTTGGCAACTTGAAGATGTCCGGACTTCAACTCCCAGAATTCCCCAGCCAGCGAATGCTGGCTGGGGAATTCTGGGAGTTGAAGTCCGGACATCTTCAAGTTGCCAAAGTTGAGAAACACTGGTTTAGAGCTATTAAGTTGGATTAAATAAGGCATTACTTGAAAAGTCTTTCAATTGTGCCATCCTCCCTTTTGGAATGTCCTCACCAGGAGCAAATCCTCAAAATTGGAGCTAGGCAAAAATGTTTTTATTTCCTCTGGTAGGTGTGGGGGTGGCTATATTTGGCTGCATATTCCGTTTTTGTAAACTTATGTATTTACTGATTTATACTCTCTGATAAAACTATTCCTAGTTTTTTTCAACTATATTATTTTTTAATCCATTCTGAAGATTTCATTGAAAACCAATGTATTATAGTTGTTAATAATGTTAGTCGTATATCTCCAACAATGTGATTCGTAGTTTTATATATCTTACAGAAGCAGATAAATGAATTAGATTTGCTTTAGTCTATTAAAGCCTGTAAAATCCTCATGTCATTTCTAATGTTCCCCTGTTTCTCTCTTTCCATTATCTTTAACATAAAAACAGGGTCAGAAGGGACCTTGGGGGTCTTCTATTCCAACCCTGCACAAGTAGGAGAGCCTATACCATTTCAGATAAATGGCTGTCCCAACTCTTCTTAAAAACCTCCAGTGATGGAGCACCCACAACCTCTGAAGGCAAGCCCTTCCACCGGTTAATTGTTTTGTCAGGAAAGTTCTCCTTAGTTCTAAGTTGCTTCTCTCCTCGATTAGATCCATTACTTCTTGTTCTACCTTCTGGTGCTTTGGAGAATAGGTTGACCTCCTTTTCTTTGTGGCAGCCCCTCAATTATTGGAACTCTGCTACTATGTCACCCCTGGTCCTTATTTTCACTAAACATACCCAATTCCTGCAACCATTCTCTCCTTCTGTTAATGCAACTTAGGATAGCATTTGAAAATTTTTTATTTTAATTGAACAAAAACACAAAAAAAGAATCATCCTTCATTACTCCTTGTAGAAAGCGTTTCGATTGGTTACAGATAACTTCCGTGCAGGACAATGACACCACCCAAACTTTTAAATAAGCTTTGGCCACCGATGAATGGTTCTTGAGCCACAAATCCAGCTGCCTGGTGAATGATAACTTAACTTGGGTGGGAGGGAAGGCTAAAGACTGCCCGTAATGGCAAGGTGCCACAACTCTAAATTAGCTGGACACTTTGGTTTTGTGAAAACTTTACACCTAATTAAAAGACAATTTTGGTGGCCATCACTATAAAAGGACAAATAGGGCAGCTATGCAGTTAGCTGCCCTATTTGTGCGGCAGCTAAAAGACATCAAGGGAAAATCCCAGGACTCTTACAGAAGGTAGCCGAACCTTCAGCACCCTGGAGAGAGAGAGATTGCTATGGACTTTATTGTAGAACTGCCAGAAAGTGCGGGGAATTCTGTCATTTGGGTCGTAACAGACCTGTTTTCAAAACAGGAACATTTTATACCTTGCCAAACGATCCCAACTGCCAAAAGTTTAGCCAAGTTATTCCTGATACACATTTATCGTCTTCATGGAGCCCCACAAGGAATCATCTCCAACAGAGTGTTCCAATTTACCTCCAAATTTTGGAAGGCATTTTTAAACTTACTTGGTACCGCCCAGGGATTGAGCTCTTCGCACCACGCCCAAACTAACAGAAATTGTGAAAGAACTAACGCAGTATAAGAACAATATCTAAGATGTTTTATTAATTTTCAACAGGATAACTGGACTGAACTTTTACCTTTTGCAGAAGTAGCATTCAATAACTCTGTACACTCAACTACTGGTTTTACCCCTTTTAGAGTAGCAACAGGCCAGGATTTCAGCCCCATACCTGAACTACCCACAGAAGAACCCACTATCCCCTTACTTAAGGAGTGGATAGACACTTTACGAGACACATGGCCAGTAGTTAGATTAGCTTTAGAGGAAACTAGAGTGGCTTTTAAAATTTAAGATGACAAGAATGGAACCCAAACCTTTCCATGTTGGAGATAGAGTATACTTATCTACAAAATTCCTGAAGTCACTGCAACCATCAAAGAAATTAGGGCCAAATTTCATTGGACCTTTCCCTATCACTAGGGTCATCAATGTAGCAACAGTAGAACTACTCCTTCCAAAGATACTCAGGCAAGTCCACCCAGTATTTCCCATTAGTTTATTCAAAGAAGAGATAATCTCAACACTCAGACCACCTGCACCTACACCACCTGTTCCCATCACGATAGGAGGTGAACAACACTTTGAAATCAAGGAAATCCTTGACTCCAGGAAGGGAGGAAAATCCAAGCATCTACCCTCATCCCAAAATGAACGGGTAATTAAACACCAGGTTAGGGCCCCTAACTTACTGAAAAAAAATCACTCCCAATATCCTGACAAACCTTGTTAAAATACTATGATGGAATTTTTTCCCCTATCTTTTCACAGGTGGATCCCTCCTTTTTCTAAGGAAGGCAGCATGTCAGGTCCCTAAAAGTGGTACTGCCATTCAATTGGGAGGAGGGGGATCTTGGAGTCGATTTATTAGCAGTGCCTGGGACAACTGATATTTTACAACTGGTTTCCTGGTGCCGAAGCACCTTGAGATCCCCACACCTTTTGGGGAATGTTTATGATGCCCTGTGGGATGGTTTACTTTAATGTCTAATGGAAGATAGCCATGGGAATGTATGCTTATCTGGTTGTCAGGGCAGCTGGTAAAGGAACCACCTTCACACTTGTGTATTGGCTAAAGTCTGCATTCTGACTAATGGGAGGGGTCTCTATCACTTCAATCCCATTTGTATTGCCTAAGGGGATTCAGATGTTGCTTTGGGACTGGATGTTTCACTTCTACTTAATAAAAGCTTCCTTTTGAAATACTTTGTTTCAAGAGTCTTCACTTTCTTAAGCAGAAGGAGAGGCACTCCTTACGGATTGTTTTTTCCCTTTGTGTAAGGACAGATGCAAAAACCGAGTTAAGTAGTTCTACTTTCTCCCTGTTGCTTGTCACCATCTTGCCACTTTCTGCCAGCAATCAATTGTTTCCTTGATTTTTTTTCTTGTTTTTAACATGTTGGAAGAAGTTTTTTGTTTTGGTTATATTTTACTTTTGTTGCAAGACTTTGTTCATTATGAACCTTAGCTTTCCTCACTTCATCTTTGCAGGCTCGGGCTATTTGCTGATATTATGCCTTAGTTATGTGGCCCTCTTTCCACTTTTTATACTTACCCTTTTTGTCTTTCAATTTGTCAGAGAGTTCTTTATGCAGCCATAGTGGTTTCTTTTGAGAGCTGTTGTTTTTCTTCTTCATTGGTATTGTGCTAGACTGGGCTTTTATAATCTCACGTTTCAAAATTTCCCAAGCTTCTTGAGTTGTTTTCCCCTTGAGGATTCTCCTCCATGGAATCCTTCCCAAGCTCTCTCTAAGTTCATTGAAATTAGCTCTCTTAAAGTCCAAGACTCTAGTTTGACTTTATTCTATTGCTTGTGCTTGCATAATGTTGAATTCCAATATTACATGATTACTTATCCCCAAGATTCCTGTAGCTTCAACGCCTTCTATCATTTCATCTCTGTTAGTGAGAATTGGCTGATCTTCTTGTTCCCTTCTCTACTTTTTGAGAAACAAAGTTGTCTGCTAGGTTTGTTAGGAACCTGTTGGATCTTCCACTTGGTGCAGATTTGTCTCCCAGTTGATATTAGGGTAGTTAAAATCCCCAATTACTATTGTGATGTGCTTCCTACACATCTTTAGTTAGTTGACTAGCAAAAAGTTCATCTATTTCCTCTGGTTCGATGGCTTATAATATACACCTATGGCAATGTTGTTTTACCCCTCCTTTAATATTGACCAAAATGCATTCAAGATAATTTTCATCATTGTTGTGCTCTATTTATTTCTTATATATAGTGCAACTCCACCTGCTCTTTTATTTAGTCTATTTCTTTTAAATAATTTAAATTCCTCTAGCTGTATGTCCCATATGTGCGTTTCATTCCACCAAGTTTCTGTAATGGCAACAGTATCATATCTGCGCTCATTTACTTGAATTTTTAATTTGCCCTGTTTATTCTTCATACTGTGCATTGGTGGATAGACATTTGAGTCCATTTTGATTGACCCTCTGTTCATTGTCTACATAACCTGTGTTGTGCCTGACTATCCCTACTTTCTTTCTACCTGTTTGGTTAGTGCACATGGTATGGCACACACTATTAACATGGTATGGCACACACCTTAACAGCAAGGTTGATAATCTTACCCACACAAACATCTGTTACATGCACTGATAACCCTATTAATTTTAGATTGCTGGGGACAGAATTGTTCTGTATCAATTAATTCTCTGTCCACGTTGTTCAGTTTAAATTTCTATCCAGAAAATCTGTGAATTTAATGCCAAGTAACTCAGTCCCTTTCCTTGATGAATGCAAACTATTTCTTTTGTACAGTTTTTCATTGGACCAGCTGCAGACATCATGACTAATAAAACCAAAGCCTTCCTTTTTACATCATGCCTTTAGCCACACATTAAACTCCACTACATGCTGACCTTTCCCTTTTTGCTCCTTATATACTGGTAAAATCTTGAAAAGATACAACCTATACCCCAAGTGTCTCTGCTAGACAGATTATCTCACAATTTCCTTGCCAGCTTTGCATTCAGAGCACTTAGGGTGGGCGGGGGTGGGGGGGTGAAGAGAACCTTCTCAAAGATTGAAGGCGAGCCAGAAAGTTTCAGAAAATGTCTCATATCCAGATTAGTCCTTTCCTAATCCGGGCCATCTCCTTGCTTGCAAACAATTATTGTATGGATATAAGGACTGGCAGGTTCCCAAATTATTTTTTCATGAAAGCTAATCTCGTTCTGAAGAGCCTAAGAATATTTTTGCTAACCTCAGAAAGGCAAATTGAAAGGATCACAAATGTTTTCTTTAAAAAGAATGGTCTTGCTTGTCCCAGCAGTCATTCCAACCAGATCCTTAGATTGAAGCCCCAGCACAGCGATGTTCTTTTCCTCAATTCCCAAGAGAATTGACTCTGGAATCTGGCTTCTTTCTGGTGTAAATAGTGAACTTATACTTCCAGCTGTTTCCATTGCAGTGCTAATGAAATGAACCAGCTGTTCCTTGCAAAGAAGAGCCGTTGAATCAAAACAGTGATCCTATTGAGAATTATTTTTTTTTTCATGATATGCCTCGTTTCAGCTTTGTAGCAAGAGCAAAGTATATGTTAGCGCAGGGGCTCAAAACACCTTAAAAAGTGCACATTGCTATCAAGTAAGAGTTACGATGCATATAAATTTCTGTGCCTGCTAGCCACTGTCCATGGCCACATGGCTGAAAATAAACATTGGAATGTTTGCTAAAACATCATCTTAGAATAGTGAAAACTGACTTTTGCTAAGGCCAGAGTCCTATTATCATTATATTTGAACTGGCAGGTTGGATCCCAAGTTATGTCTTTGAAATGATTTTCTGAATTGTAGCAGTGACTACAATTTAATGATTACTTGACTTGTTGGATTTTAAAACCCATGCCAAGCACCAACTATGGAAATGATTTTGGTTTCTAAACAACTATATATCTATCTTTCTCCCATAAGTAGAGCTTAGTTAAGGTTATGTCCACACAATATATTTTACCATTTCAAAAATAGTTCTGCACCTGTAGGATGGATCTCCTATTCTACTTTTAGGATCTCTGCTGATTTATTTCTGGCTCAGATGCAATACTTCTAGAATCGCAGGAAGATTTTTCATTTCCAAACTGATCTTATGGAAGGTGGTTTTCCCCTTTGACACAGAGATGCTTGTTTCAATCCAATCCTGAATATCTTAGTCACTAGGAAGCATTAACAATAGCAATAGCAATGGCAGTTAGACTTATATACCGCTTCATAGGGCTTTCAGCCCCCTCTAAGCGGTTTACAGAGTCAGCATATCGCCCCCAACAACAATCCGGGTCCTCATTTTACCCACCTCGGAAGGATGGAAGGCTGAGTCAACTTTTGAGCCGGTGAGATTTGAACAGCCGAACTGCAGAACTGCAGTCAGCTGAAGTAGCTTGCAGTGCTGCATTTAACCGCTGCACCACCTTGGCTCTTCCATTAGTCTTCCTTATCTTCTTTCATAGAGCAATACCATTTTTTCCCTGAAGTCTGTCACTGGCATAAGCTTTCATTTTCCTCCACCCCAGGATATTTTCCTTCAAAACAACCTTCTCCCCAACCTTTCTCTTCCAGACAGCAAAGCAGATCCTATTCTATTGAGTAACATTGAAAGGACTTTTGTATTGATATCTAACTACCCTGTATTAATTGGTAGTACCTATGACTTATACATGAAAAAACCCCAAAGTACTACAATGTGCTTTGGCATAAATGCTGGCAAAACCTGTGTGCACTGTTTTAAAAAGACATCAGGAAAAACCCCTGTGGATCAACAGCTGGTTGCAGCATCCTGTTTTCCACAGACACCTAAAGAGATCCAACTCGGGGCAGGGAGGCAACAGCAACTGACATTTGGGGCTTCCCAGCAGGGCCTTCCATACGACTTCAGCCTTCTTTGACACTGAACATTTTAAAACAAGGGTGAAAAGGAAACTCTCTAGAGTAGCAATCTTGTCTACTTACACGTGCAGGTGAAATAATAAGTCTTCAGGAAATTAAGGCATTGCTTGTTTTACAGAAGCTTACTGCATATGAGCTTAACTTCACGTAGATCAGTGTTTCTCAACCTTGACAACTTGAAGATGTCTGGACTTCAACTCTGAAGTCCAGACATCTTCAAGTTGCCAAGGTTGAGAAACACTGAGTTGGAGCTTCTGGAGCAGTGTGTGTAGAAATTGCAAGGCAGACCCAAGGCCAGAAAAGTTATTTAAGGATTCAACCCTGGCCAGTTCCCTGCAGAGGGAGTCACCATGCTTCACACTCCTCTTCATATTCATTTTGCGCCACTCCTCTCCTCTGGCCCAGGCATTCTTCCAGAAAGGGCTTTTGCAATCCTGTTGTTCCCAGGCCTTGGCTGCAGTTGTTGAGGGAGTGTGGTGTTAGAAGCAGGCTGAGGCAGCAGCCCTGTCTCGAGGATTGAGGCTTTGGAGAGAGAAAACCCAAAACTATCTGCTGACCCAGCGCTGGGGAATCTGGAGTGGGTAGGTGGGGGCAAGAGCCAGTGAGTAAGGAGGAAGTGTCCTTCCCATCTGATTTTCCTCGTGACTCTGCTTTGCAGCCAAAGAATGCGGAACCCTCAATGAGAAAACGGATAAGGAGACAAGAATGTTCAGGGCTTCGCCATAATTTACCCATATATTTGAGAGGTTCTCCATGGGAAACAAAGTCCCATTCAGTTCCTCTGCTCCTCGTTCTCCAGCACTCAGGCTCTCTGCCGGATGGAGACCCAGATAGTCTCCATTCTCAGCATTTGCCCAGCAGGATTCAGCATCTGCTTCTGTCAGGGTCCCCTGATTGTTAAGCAGGCGCTAAACATGGCATTTTAAAGGCAACCCGTTGTCACAAAGGCTGCAGCGGTGGGCCAGCCTGAGAGGCAGTTGAAGGCAACCGCCTCAGGTTGGGACTTAAGGAGGGGTGGGAAGAGAGAAAGAACAGCAACAGCTGTCCTGTTCTTCTTGGCTGAGCTATTTGGTTCTCCTGGAGAAGAGAGGGATGTATTCTTCCCAGCTTCTGCCTCTCCAAACCAAGTTTACCTCATCTGGTTGCAATGGAGAATGATTCTCCCCAGTCCAAACTCTGTGGCTTCCCTAAAAACTTGCCTGAGCCATTTTGGTAGATGATTCGAGGTAAAAAGAGACATGTTACATGTCCTGGGAGTTTTCTTCTATGGGAAGAATCTAATCAATTCTTAGATGTGTGGGAGGCAGGACTTTTTGTTCCCAATTCCCCATTGTTGCCTCCAGCTGCTATTTCTCCATAATATGTTAATAGCAAATTTAGGTAAATTGATTGAGTTGCTGAGGCTGAATATGTAGCCCTCCTGGTCATAATTCTATCCTCTTCCACTAAATGTAGAAGAGACATTTTAAAAACCATTCTAGGCCCTGATAGCAATCCTAGTTAGGTAAATTTATTTATTTGTTTGTTTGTTTGTTTGTTTAACAAATTTATATAGCTATCAAAGCCACATAGAGGTGACTCTGGGCAACCCTTAAAAAGTCCACTGCATAATAAACCCACCCCCAACCTCATAAAAGATTGTTCTTTTACTACCTGAATAATCCGCCCAATTACATATTTGGTAGATTAAAAACACAATTAACATACACTTTTATATACCATACTAAGTATATGTACTAAGCACAAGGATGCATAGATCGAATTAAGAGGCAATATAGGTAATACATTATGTAATTGTGACCATGTAGAAGAGGTTAAGTATGTATATATAATTAGTAAGTGATAGCAGGTATTGAATACACAAGAGATCTTTGTTATACGCTGTGTGGCAGAGAGATGGCCAAGATGGTTTCACCATGTCCAACGATTTTTTAAATTTTTCTTTTAACGATAAAAGTTTTTTTTTTTAAAAAAGGCCTTGCATGTTGACCTAATTTGGGAAGAGTTCATTATGAGTAAAATCACAACCCTGTCAATATGACCAAGATTTAGACTTGCATTTTTTAACTTATGTGGAATAATTTTTCCAAAAGCCAGTGAGGCCGCTTATAACATGCCATAGCATACATTTTCTGTATTCTGAACAATTCTCAATTGTTTAATTTTGTATTTAGAATTTTTATTTTATAACTATACTGTCGTAGCCCCAGAACTGAACCTTAGGATGAAAGGTTGGGGGTCTCAACTTGCCTCTCCCAGAAACCTTCAACACCCCCCCCCGCCCCCGAGGTGGGTGGCTGCCAGTTGCGCCCAGTTTGGCCGAACCAGTAGTAGAATTCATGCCTAGGTTGCAGAACCAGCAGTGACCCAGGCCTGACACCCCCCTTCCCCAGAACCGGTTCTCCAGTGTTTTCTGCCGTTGCCAGCATGGTTCTGCGCATGCACAGAACAATTTCTAGTCAAATGCGCAAGCAATGTGTGGCCAGTGTGCGCGTGAGCGGTGCATGAACAACGAACCGGTACTACGCGGTTCAGGAACCCAACCCTCCCTCAAACCTACAGTCTCTACTCCTGGTCTTGGTGCATAGCCTGTGAATTGTTGCTGTCACTAATTATCTTCTAGGAAACACCTTACTTGCTATCCTCCCCCTAACCTGAGAGAGAGAGAGAGAGAGAGAGAGAGAGGGAGGGAGGGAGGGGGAGAGAGGGGGGGAGAGGGAGAAGGAGAGAGAGAGAGAGAGAGAGAGAGGGAGGGAGGGAGGGAGGGAGGGGGAGAGAGGGGGGGAGAGGGAGAAGGAGAGGGAGAGGGAGGGAGGGAGGGAGGGGGAGAGAGGGGGGGAGAGGGAGAAGGAGAGGGAGAGAGAGGGAGGGAGGGAGGGGGAGAGAGGGGGGGAGAGGGAGAGAGAGAGAGTGTGTGTGTGTTAGAGTTGTTTTCTGGCAAATAAGAAAAAAAGAGAGGGGGATCGAATACATTAAATAGTGCCACCTCCTGGTTGGATATTGTCAAGGCATGTGACTAGCAGAATCCCCGTCCCTTGGGAGGTGAACAAGATTGCAGTATTAAGAAGGAAAGAGAGAATGTTAAACTCTTTTTAGCTTTCAGTTATACAAGCAAGACCCTGAATGGCAAAAAGAAAAATAATACAATATAGGGAGACATGCAAATCAGAGACTCTGAAAAGTACAAGTTGTCCTTTAAGCCAGTTAGACCCCAATGGTGGTGAACTATACTTTAAATATTTAAAACATTTTCCACCATATAAGTAAGAACATGAGAAATACAGTCCTTTAAATAACAGAGGCAATATTATTGAAGATGAAGGGTGGAATGGTGTGAAAGTTGTGTTTTAATATTTCTTCTTAGCAGCAAGCAAGCAACATACAAACAGTTTTAGACAGGATGTATTTTTATGGATGAGCTATTAATCATTTGAACTACATTCAGTTTTGCACATTTTTATTGCATAGCCTTTAAAACGTAACAAATCCATTGCAACATTTGTTCTCTGTAACTTGAAGATAATTATAGTGGGAATAACCTTCTTGGGAATAGCAAACATTCTAATCAAGAATTGTTGTCCCACTTTGAAGTTCAATGTGACACCTACCTTGTGTGACAAAATTGGTGGTGATTACTCGCTTAAAAGTGGAAGTAATTATGCCAGAGGGAAGTATCCTGGTTTCGGAAAGTACTGTCAAATTCCTATCAGTCATTCTCACAAACTTTTGAAGCAGCAAGCAGAACCACACTCCCCTAGTGTGGACTGGTTGTTTTAAGAATATGTGAATTAAGATGGCATTGATTTCTATTTTCAGGCAAAGTGGGCTTCCTACGAGCTGTGAGAAGGCTCCTGGGCTGCTTTGAACGTGCACATTGATCAAGTGGAAAGAATGGCCCAGGTTCTGCATATGGGGACTGCTTTCCCAGGTAGGTCTGTATGAAGACTGCTTTTGAACAGAGAGCATCAGCAGATGGCACTGGGCATCCTTTGTGCCAATGCAGATAGTCATCTTAGATCACATTGCCCCATTCAGTTTCCGAATTATTCTCACTGAAAGTTCTTCTTATTTTGTATCATGGGAAGGATTCAGTGGGATACAGTTCTGTTTCTTGTGTATGCAAACATGTTTCCACTTGATGCCTGTAAATACAGTTGGGATTTAGTCATATAACACAGTATTTATAAAATAGAGGCAGTCCTCTCTTAGTGACCACAGTTGGAGCTGCTAATCAATTGTTAAGTGAAACTTCTACTGTGCTTTGGATCTCACTTCAGCTTTCCTTTACCTTACACACCTGAAAAGGTTGTAAATACAAGAATTGATCACAGAGTTACTTTTCGTCATCATCATAACTGAACAGTTACTAAATTATTAAATGAAAACTACCTGTGTATTAGTAGTTGCAAAATATAAGTTTGGAATCAAAGTGTTTCCTGATGAAAAGCAAAAATAAGGGAGGGACACAAGTGGAAATAATTCTGGCCACACCACTAAATTAAGATTTCTTAGACAATAAAAATCTCATTCTAGGAACCCCTGAATGCTACATAGATTTGGCAACTAAAGTGTAGTATTGCAGGCTAACTCAGCTCACAGCCTGGAGTTCCGATCTTCCTAGGGCTCAAGGTTGATTCAGCCTTCCATCCTTCCACGTCAGTAAAATGAGGACCCAGATTGCTGGGAGGCAATGTGCAAATAATGCTTCTGCGTTGTAAACCACCCAGAGAATGTTATAAATCGCTAAGGGGCAGTATATAAAATTATATGCTATTGCTACTGCTACCTGTTGACTTCATGAATGAGGTCCAGCCCCACCCAGATTGAGCGTATGGTGCGTTGTTTTCAAATTGTTTCTTTTTAAATTGTTTCTTTATTTTAACTCCTTATTTTAACTTGCTTCTGTAAGCCGCCCGGAGTCCTACGGCATATAAATTTATTAAGAGTTAAAGTTAAAGCTATGGATTAGAGAAAAGGGGTTGGGAGTAAGTCTCGGTTAAAAGAATAAAATTGTTTTCTTGTTAGAACAAACCAAGTCCTATTTAGACTTCTGAAACCAGCCAGACGCCCAAATATGGCAACTTAAGAAGTGCATCTAAGGTCAGTTTACAAGAAGAGAAAGCTAATAGTATCCATTCCCTGTTGCTATCCAGCATCTTAGAAATACACTCACTCTGGAACACTTTGTATTCTTCTGGAATACTCTATGTGCACGAGCAGAGCACTAACATTTTTTTTTAGCATCCAGTATTTGAATACCTTTTGGAACAAACAACAATGAACAGAACAATGTTTTTTTTCCTGATCATTCTTCTCAGGACTAATAATTGGGACTATGGAAAATAGTTATTGGGGCTGCCGAAAGATCTGTGGTCCCCCAAGAATGGCATAGAGTTCCCTGTAAACTAAGAACGGCCCACACATGGAGGAGCATTATACACGCAAGCTGTATTTCCTTATATTGTGCCAGCACTGAGGTTGGATGAGATGCTGTGACACTTGATATGAGACTATAGAATAAAGGCATCAAACTCTTTAAGATGTAGCTTTGCAGTCAATCAATCAAGGAGGCTTGTTCCTTGGCAGTCAGATCCAAATAATGCAAAATTGGGGAAAATGTAGAGTTCCTATTTAGTGGTTGCTCTATTTCATTCAGAAGTTGTGGGGACTTCATCACTGGAAGCTTTCAAAAATAGACTGCTATCTCGTCAGAAATGGTGTAGGGTCTCCTGATTGGGTGGGGGTTGGACTAGATGACCTTTCTACAGGGTCCCTTACAACTCTGTTATTCTGTTATTTAAACTAGTCCCCCCTTGTTTGAGGAGAGCTATTTTGATGCAATAGGCAGATTTTAAAAAATACAGCTGATTCTAAGCTAATTTTTCTCACAGAATGGAAATAGGAGGCAATTGGAGCGAGGTCTGTAACTACATCTCTCTATGCCGAGATCAGCCAATACATGCCATAATATGCGAAACATTCATTATCCAACGAGGCCATGGTGATCCCCGCCTTTCTGTGGCCAGTCCTTTTATGCACATCCTCAACCCTGGCAGAAAAGGGTTATCAGCTGATCTTTCTTTTTTGTCTTTTGAAGGAAAGGTGAATCCAGCCGCTACTACAATCTTCCATGGGAAGGAGCAAGATCTAACTTACTCGGTGGAGACTCCTTATGGCTACCGTCTTGATCTGGACTTTCTGAAATATGTGGATGACATTGAGAAGGGCCACACTATTAAGCGCATCCCAGTTCATCGCCGACCGCGCTACAACTCATTGCCCCGGGGCTATGGCTACACGGGTTCATGGTGGACATCCACGGAGTCTCTGTGTTCCAACGCGAGTATGGACAGCCGCCATTCCTCCTATTCTTATTGCGGCCGTAGCTTCTACCCACAGTACCCGAATGCCATTCACAGCAATTTCAATGCCCGCGTGGAGAAAACGTTGCTGGATGCTAGAAAGAAGTTAGAAGATCAGGCAGACCTAGATGGGGAAACCCCCACAGCAAGTAGTCTAGGAAGCCTCCACAGCAGCGTATCCGGATCAACAAATTCCTTAGTTGGAAGCCAGGGTATTTCCCAGCCAACGTCTTACAATAGCTCACACCAAGGTGCTCCTGGACAATTGACACCCATCGGTTCTGGGTTATCCACTCCCGTCTCACCAACCCCAGGACATCTTCAGTATGTTCGGGAGCAGATGGCTGTGGCTTTGAAGAAGTTGCGCCAATTGGAAGAACAGGTCAAGATGATCCCAGTCCTTCAGGTGAAGATCTCGGTGCTCCAGGAAGAGAAAAGGCAGCTAAGCGTTCAGCTCAAGAGCCAGAAGTTCTTGGGGCACCCGGGAGGGTTTGGCAAGGGGAAACCACGAGGGGAGCTCTACATAGACATCCCTGAGGAGGGTGTAGGTGGAGACACGGAGGACAGCAGGAACAGGGCTGACACGAAGGGCAAATTGGATAAGAAAGAAGTGAGGTCAGTGGGTGTGGGAAGGACAGTCGAAGATGGAGAAGCGAATGTGAACATGGGAAGATGTGACGTAGGGGTAGCAGTCAAGGAGGAGGAGTTGGGATTGCCTTCTTCCCCAGAAGTGGAGCAGCAATGCCAAGCGATTCAGACCTTATCCACCAAAATTGCTGTGTTAGAAACACAATTGAAGAGAGCACTTCAAGATCTCCAAGCTGCCCATCAGAAACTGGAGCACCTGGACAGGGAGAAGAAAGACAAAGAAACCTCGACAAGAGATGGGGGTCCGATGGAAGCAAAGGGGGAAGGTGCACAGCAGTGGGAGGCCCCCATTCGGGTTGATGCCGTCAAAGTGGTCCAAGTGGAAAGGGAGCCGGAGATTGCAGCCAGCGTAGCTACCGGACCTCAGAGGGCCCAGGCCCTGGAGAGCAAGGAGCCCTATGCCAGCCTCAGGCCGTCCGCAGGCAAAGATTCAGTCTCTGAGAAAGTCCCAAAGGTTCAGTCCCAGGTGCCACTTTGTGCCACGTACCAGAGAAGTGAGGTGATGGAAACCACTTTCCCAATTCACATTGGAGCAGCAAACACAGCAACAACTTTTCACTCTGTGAAGAAGATCAGCATTGTCAACACAGAAGAAGATGGGGATGGAAGTGAAGAAACAAGAGGTAAGGAACAAGGAAAGAGCCGGGGTGGCGCAGTGGTTCGGGTGCAGTACTGCAGGCCACTTCAGCTGACTGTTATCTGCAGTTCGGCTGTTCAAATCTCACCGGCTCAGGGTTGACTCAGCCTTCCATCCTTCCGAGGTGGGTAAAATGAGGACCCAGACTGTGGAGGCGATATGCTGACTCTGTAAACCGCTTAGAGAGGGCTGAAAGCCCTATGAAGCGGTATATAAGTCTAACTGCTATTGCTAACTGCTATTGCTATTGCTATTGCTATTGCTATCTATCTATCTATCTATCTATCTATCTATCTATCTATCTATCTATCTATCTATCTATCTTATCTATTATCTATCCATCCAAGGCTCAGGGTTAACTCAACCTTCCATCCTTCCGAGGTGGGTGAAATGAGGACCCAGATTGTTGTTGGGGGCAATATGCTGACTCTGTAAACCGCTTAGAGAGGGCTGAAAGCCCTATGAAGCGGTAGATAAGTCTAACCCCTATTGCTATCTATCTATCTATCTATCTATCTATCTATCTATCTATCTATCTATCTATCTATCTATCTATCTATCTATCTCTATATCTCTGTCTGTCTGTCCATCCTTCCATATCATCTATCTATCTATCTATCATCTATCTATCTATCATCTATCTATCTATCTATCTTATCTATCATCTATCTATCTATCTAGAGCCGAGGTGGCGCAGTGGTTAGGGTGCAGTACTGCAGGCCACTTCAGCTGACTGCTATCTGCAGTTCAGCGGTTCAAATCTCACCGGCTCAAGGTTGACTCAGCCTTCCATCCTTCCGAGGTGGGTGAAATGAGGACCCAGACTGTGGGGGCGATAGGCTGACTCTGTAAACCGCTTAGAGAGGGTTGAAAGCCCTATGAAGCAGTATATAAGTCTAACTGCTATTGCTATCTATCTATCTATCTATCTATCTATCTATCTATCTATCTATCTATCTATCTATCTATCTATCTATCTATCTATCTATCTATCTATCTAGAGCCGAGGTGGCGCAGTGGTTAGGGTGCAGTACTGCAGGCCACTTCAGCTGACTGCTATCTGCAGTTCAGCGGTTCAAATCTCACCGGCTCAAGGTTGACTCAGCCTTCCATCCTTCCGAGGTGGGTGAAATGAGGACCCAGACTGTGGGGGCGATAGGCTGACTCTGTAAACCGCTTAGAGAGGGTTGAAAGCCCTATGAAGCGGTATATAAGTCTAACTCCTATTGCTATTGCTATTGCTATTGCTATTGCTATTGCTATTGCTATTGCTATCTATCTATCTATCTATCTATCTATCTATCTATCTATCTATCTATCTATCATCTATCTATCTATCTATCTATCTATCTATCTATCTATCTCTGTCTGTCCGTCCATCCATCCATCCATATCTCTTATCTATCTATCTATCTATCTATCTATCTATCTATCTATCTATCTATCTATCTATCATCTATCTATCTATCTATCTATCTATCTATCTATCTATCTATCTATCTATCTATCTCTGTCTGTCCGTCCATCCATCCATCCATCCATCCATATCTCTTATCTATCTATCTATCTATCTATCTATCTATCTATCTATCTATCTATCTATCTATCATCTATCTATCTATCTAGAGCCGAGGTGGCGCAGTGGTTAGGGTGCAGTACTGCAGGTCACTTCAGCTGACTGCTATCTGCAGTTCGGCGGTTCAAATCTCACCGGCTCAGGGTTGACTCAGCCTTCCATCCTTCCGAGGTGGGTGAAATGAGGACCCAGATTGTTGTTGGGGGCAATATGCTGACTCTGTAAACCGCTTAGAGAGGGCTGAAAGCCCTATGAGGCGGTATATACGTCTAACTGCTATTGCTAAAGTAGCCTAGCCTTGATTTGGTTTCAGGGGAGCAGAACCCACTTATCCCGACAAGATTACTCAATTGGGTTTCTTTAGTTGCTTTCATACCAGTTGCAGAGATACTGTCCATATCAAGACAATAAGACAGAAAAATACCAATTAAACAATAAAATAAAGTAAAAATGATATGTCTAGTACTATGAGTACAGGTACTCCTCAACTTATGACAGTTCATTTAAGTGATATTTTGAAATTACAATGGCTCTGGAAAGGCCACTTATGACCGTTTTTCAAACTTACGACCATCGCAGCAGTCCCACAGTCACAAGGTTCAAAATCCAGATGCTTGGCAACTATTCATATTTAGGATGGTGGCAGTTTCTTGCAGTCATGGGAACTTTTGAGAACTTCTGACAGGCAAAGTCAATGGGAAAGCCAGACTCACTTAACAACCATGTTATTAACTTAACAAATGTAACGATTCACTTAACAACTGTGGCAAGAAAAGTCATAAAATGGGGCAAAATTCATTTAACAGTTGTTTCACTTAGCACAGTGTTTCTCAACCTTGGCAACTTGAAGATGTCCGGACTTCAACTCCCAGAATTCCCCATTCGCTGGCTGGGGAATTCTGGGAGTTGAAGTCCAGACATCTTCAAGTTGACAAGGTTGAGAAACACTGACTTAGCAACCTAAATTTTTGGCTCAATTGTGGACTACATCAACAGCCAAAACTTAGACCAAAGTTAATTTGACATTAGAAATCCAAATGTAAACTTTGCCACGAGTCTTGCTGTGACCCCGTTTTCTACCAGCTGGTTTTGTCCTATATTCGCTTTGCAATTCCATGTCAAGGATTCTTTGTCTAAGAGTTGTTGTGGCCTGTCCTCGTTCCCGTGTCAACATCTGCGTAAAGCCCTATGTATGAATTTTGCCTTCAATTTGGTAGATACAATATGTTGAACAGATAGACCAATGTTTCTCAACCTTGGCTACTTGAAGATGTCTGGACTTCAACTCCCAGAATTCCCCAGCCAGCGAATGCCGGCTGGGGAATTCTGGGAGTTGAAGTCCAGACATCTTCAAGTGGCCAAGGTTGAGAAACACTGAGATAGACTGAACAAAATAAGAGAGGTAAAACCTTGTAGCTAAAAATCAATCTTTAACTAGTGTTTAAATATACATAGCCACGTCCTTCTTTCATTTGCCAACAGCCCAGGTCCCAGCCATAGGCTGCACTAGAAACAGGAATTTTCCATGAAGTAATGCACCTTTCTCTTCACTTTCTCAAGCAAGGTTGCATTATAATAGTTTAATTTATTATTTCATTTATCCATTTTAGAGACCGCTTACCCATTCACAGAGCAACTCTGGAAAACGTACAGTCAAAAAATATAAAAACCATATAAATGTGCAGGGAAAACAGGAATAAATTAAAGGTAAAAGCGGGGGCCCTTTCTAGACAATTAGCCAACTCCAAGGTTGCGACTCCCCTTCAAGATAGGCCCAAGGAAGTCAGCAGAGCCAGGTCTTCAAACTCTTCTGAAAGGCCATGAATGTGGGAGCCTGCCTCCTTTTGGGGCAAGTATAGATGTTTTATTTATCTGTTTTCCTTTAACTGGAAACTTACCCTGTAAAAAGTTCATTCTATGAAAGGGAAGATATGTAATGACTATACTATCAATTCATGCGCATAAAGTGACACATAGCACTATATTAAATTAAAGTCAGTTTATATCTGGACCTATTAAAAATAGCCAGGACAAAAGGCTTGGCAGGATTTCCATACTCTTTAGAGAGATAAAAAAAATTCTGGCAGAATCCCCCTGTCAAATCCAGGAGCAAAATATTAATGTCTGCCTTGCAAGTTTATGGCAAAATTCAACTATTTTCTCACACAATTCTAATCTTAAAAGGAGCATTCATTGACTTTTGGGGCACAATTTATAGTAAGAGCAGAGCAGAAAGGCAGTTTTAAAATAGTCTGTGAAATTCCCAGTGGGGAGGTAAAAACAATCTTAGCAAAAAGATTATTGGAAGCTGAAGTTATGATGAAGATAAACTAAAGTCATCTTGGTCCAACAGAACCTCTATGGTGGGCCAGAAGTGCTTCCTCGGGCTCAGAGTTAGATTGAGCATCAAATCTCAGTCTGGAGGACCCAACTATCCCTCACAATTCTTTCCTTAGCTCTCTGCTGGTGCTTGGCATGTTCTTAACTCTGCAGGTGGGAATCACAGCAGAAGCCCCAATGTGAGGTGGAAGTTAACCCTGGTCCCTTGGGATGAGTGGCCTGCATTCTTGGCATCAGGACTTGGATAAACATTGTGAGCTTTTCCAGCTGTTGCAGAGCTGCAACATGAGAGCCAACGGAGCCTCTGTGAATCAATGGATGACTTTAGGGTGTTTCCCTAAGATCTTATTTGTCTGAGCTTCTTCCTGCTGCAGTTGTGCAGTTGAATGCAGAAAGGGCCCTTTTGTTTGTAGAGTCTTGCTTGTGGAATAGCTGCATTGCTTGGGGTCTGTTGCGATGGGTGGTTTGCAGGGGGATAGAAAAGATGTTCATCCCTGCCGTGATGTGGGGTAACAGGGTTAAAGAAAATAACTCCTAAAATAACTCTATATCCTTCCAGCTAGAACAGTGTTTCTCAACCTTGACAACTTGAAGATGTCTGGACTTCAACTCCCAGGATTCCCCAGCCAGCATTGGCTGCGGAATTCTGGGAGTTGAAGTCCAGACATCTTCAAGTTGTCAAGGTTGAGAAACACTGAGCTAGAACCATTGCTTCTTTTAAAACAGCCAATACCTGGTTTGACTAAACGCAAATCCATAGAATTGACTCCAAGTTACAACTTAAGAGAAAAATCTGGTACAAAATGTTTTATTTGTTTAGTCAGTAATTGCCAACATAAACGCATCATACAGTGAAAAAAATAATACTAGAAATGTAATGATACAGAAGGAACATTTTTATCATATGTGATAGACTTGTAAAAAGTTCAAAAATACTGGAAATAAATATACAGAAAATTTTATAAAACAAATTTGCATTAAAACCACATTTTTACTAGATACAATTCCAAGACATTTTAACAAAAAAGTTACAGTTGACAAAGATCCATGTTCATAGCTGGGAGGATAAACCTGCATGTACCCAGTGGTCCATTGAGAACTACCTGTAAACGTTGTTCCCTACTTTCCAGGCCTGGAATATTAAGTTACTTGGCCAGGTTGTAATCAAGCCAGGGGTGGGTTTCAACCGGTTCGCGGCGGTCCCCGCGAACCGGTTGGTCGGCGAACCCGGAAGTAAGTAACTTCGGGAACGGCGAAGGGCCCACCCGCTTGCCCGCGTTCCTTACCCGGTTTTGACGAGTTCTGTGCTTCCACACATGCGCAGGACGCATACAGCGCCTGCGTGATCCTCCAGGAGCAGCTGGAGCATCGCACAGACGCTAGTATGCATGCGTACACTGTGCGCGTGCATGAGGAGGCCGCCGGCCCCGTTCCAACTGAAGCGGTTGGAACGGGGCGAGAAACCCACCCCTGAATCAAGCCATGTATTCTATTGCATGCATGGAACAATATTGCATTTTTAACGTGAGCCCACAAAAACAGCTATATTGCGACTTCATTACCAAAATATCAAAGAGATGTCCAAAGGGCAGCAATCTGTTGTCACTCTCCTGTTTCAGAGGTCGAAGAATCACTGGAGAAAAAGGAAGATCCCCTTCTTTACTCCTTCCAAGGAGAGCAGGTGGTTCCTTGTGTCTCTCAAGAAGCTAAATTGGATGTGCAGAAGGAGGAAGAGGATCAAGGTAAGAAGGTGGGGGTGGAGAAAGGTGCCATGGAATCATTCTCTGCCAGCTAATATGACTACCTTCCTTTCTTTCTTCCTAGTTTCATCCACTGCAGGGATCCGGTCAATTATGAAGAAGAAAGAAGAATCTACGGAAATACTGACTAGCAAGAAGAGCCTCCAGTTTGTGGGCGTCAATGGAGGGTAAATCTAGTTTCAGAATTATAAAGAAAATGGGAAGCTCCCTATTTACCCCTTGATTCCTTAATCGAGGTAGCAAGGCATATAGGTCCATAGCAGCAGACTTCTATCTTCTCGTTTGCTTCCGTAACCTTTAATTTGGAGTTCAGAGAAGCAATATACTATTTTCACCTCAAAGAAACACAACAACTGTACAATTTTGTCAGAATTTGCCTAGGAGTCCTATCATAATCTATCTCTGGGCAGGAGCTCTGCTTACTCTTGCTGCTTTTATTGGAAGTTGCCATTTGTACCAAGATAGGTTTCCATTGTCCCATTGTGGCCTGCAAGATCCCAAATCACACGGCATCCCTGAAGTCCTCCATTCTGAAGTGTAGGCAGCCAGGGTTTGCCATAGTGTCTCCCTGTTCTGAAGAGAATCCAGAGTACCTTCTCGGGCTTCTTTTGGGCTCGCTTCTCAAACCCTGTGTTGTTCCAGGTATGAGTCTACCTCCTCTGAGGACTCCAGCACAGCTGAGAACATCTCAGACAACGAAAGCACTGAGAGTGAATACCACGAGGCAAGTGAGGGCCTCCAGGCCGGGCAGGGAACTGTAGATGAAGCTCTGAAGCTTTCTGAAATGACCACAGAGACATTACATCCTGTCCCTGTCGAGGTGGGGAAAATAACCACAGCAGAGCCAGCAGGCAAAACGAGGTAATCATCGGTTTGGACGTGTTCAGAGCTCTCGAGAGTCTGCGCTGTGCACCGCGTGCTTTAACTCTACTCCTCAACTCTTTAGAAGAAATTTAAAGTTGACCTGCATCTACCGTCATTCTCTTCTGACCCCAAACTCCCCCCCCCCCAAAAAAAACCTGCTGAAATTGCTCTGTTGCTATTTGATAATAAGATACGAGTATCTACGAGACCGTCTTCTGCCGCATACCTCCCTAAGACCGGTAAGATCGCACAGGATGGGCCTTCTCCAGGTGCCATCAGCTGGACAATGCGACACCTCGGAGTAGGGCCTTGTCTGTTGCTGCTCCGTCCCTATGGAACGAGCTACCCCCGGAGATCCGGACCCTTCCCACTCTCATGGCCTTCCGAAAAGCTATCAAAACCTGGCTTTTCCGGCAGGCCTGGGGCTGTTGACCTCTTGATTGAGGTCCAGCCCCGCTTAGACTGGGTGCATGTTATGTTTTTTTTTTTTAATTTGTTGTGTCCTATCTGTTTTAACTCTTTTTAATATTTCTTATTTCTGTGAGCCGCCCGGAGTCCTCCGGGATTGGGCGGCCTATAAATTCAATAAATGGAATGGAAATGGAATATGTTGAGCATCACAAAATGATCTTATATATTCCTCCTCTTCTTCCTCCCCCTCCTCCTTGATTTACAGCACACTTCCAGTGAATTACTAAACAAGATGACCACCAATGGAATTAGAATGCTGGCTGGTTTTAAAATGAACATTTTCCCCCCTTCAGTTGTGTCTGATTTTCAGACCAGTCAATCCCTGCAGTTGTCTTGGCAACGTTTTTCAGAAGCGGTCTGCCATTCCCCCTTTTCTAGAGCTGTGAGAGTGACTGGCCCAGGGTGACCCAGATGGCTTTTGTGCCTAACGCAGGATTAGAAATCCCAGTCTCCTAGTTTCTATTCTGGGGCCTTCATACACTCCTCCACCAAACTGGCTCTCTAAAAGAAGCATAATTTGTTGGTTCGAAGTTAAAAAACAACACAAAATCATGAGAAGTGAAAATGAATCCTGCTTAACTCTTCCTTATAGCCACAAAGAAAGGAAAGTGAGGAGAGGACAAAAACCCAGTTTTCTGCGCATAATAGTAAATAGTAATTAGTAATATATGTAAAAGCAGGCAGGAGTTAAAATGTCCCCCTCTTGTTTTTCTCGCTTTCTTTCGATTACCAGGTTGGGTCTCAGCAAGGAATTGCTTTCAGCTTGTGCAGTTCTTCAGAAATACTTAGAGAGTTCGAATCCACAAATGGATGAAGAAACGGTATACATTTATTTCTAAAGTTGGGGTGGATATAGAGATAAAATAGCATCTGCTGATATGCTGGCCAAATGGCCAGGTTATCAGCAAACACTATTTCAACAATATATGAATGCAGCCGCGCAGGCAATACTGGGTGTACCTAGATACACCCACGTTACACCTATCCTCCGCGAGCTGCACTGGCTCCCTATTGGTCTCCGGACACGTTTCAAGGTGCTAGCCATTACTTTTAAAGCCCTACGTGGTTTAGGACCTGGCTACCTGAGAGACCGCCTCCTGCCACATACCTCCCAATGACCAACAAGATCTCACAGGTTGGGCCTCCTCTGGGTACTATCGGCCGGACAATGCCAACTGGCAGCCCCTCGGGGGAGGGTCTTCTCTGTTGCTGCGCCGGCCCTGTGGATCTGCAGAGATCCGGACCCTCCCCCCTCTCCCGGCCTTCCGAAAAGCCACCGAAACCTGGCTGTTCCAGCAGGCCTGGGGCTGTTGATCAATATCCAACCCCACCTAGACAGAATGGATGTTGTGTAATTTTAATAACTGTATTTTTATTCTTAATTTTTTAATTTTTTTTATCTTGTTTCTGTAAGCCGCCCTGAGTCCTACGGGATTGGGCGGCATACAAATTTATTAAATTTCAATTTCAAATTTCAATACGATGATAAGCAATGGAAATACTGGAAAAGCACAGAGCATTCCACCGTGAAGACAGCATGCAAAAATGGACCCTAACCATTTCTTAACCTGCCTCTCCTGTTATTTCTTTTTCTTACATGTACCCTGGCAGAAATTAGCCTATGGCTCAATGCTTCACTATTGGCTCAAGCTTTCCTGCCACAAAGAAGCCGATTCAGAGTTGATCTCGCTGCACTTGACGGAATTCCGGGCTGTTTCCCCGCAGTTGCTAGAATTCATCATCAATATGGCAGATGCCAATGGCAACACGGCCCTGCATTATACAGTCTCGCATTCCAACTTCCCCCTGGTTGCAAAGCTGCTTGAAACCGGTAGGTGGGGGCAGAAGAAAAGGAAGGAGCCCATTGTCAGGATAGCCCATCTACAGGAACAGCAATAGCCATCCAGGGCAGCCCATTTAGCAGGGTAATTGGAGTCTAGGACAGTGTTTTTGTCAACCTTGGCAACTTGAAGATGTCCGGACTTCAACTCCCAGAATTCCCCAGCCAGCATTCGCATTTCCAGAAGGGCGAGTTTTTCTAATACTGTCTTGTTATTCTAGGTTTGTGTCATGTGGACCAACAGAACAAAGCTGGCTACACAGCCATCATGCTCACGGCACTGGCTGCCTCCCAGACAGAGGGTGACATGGAGACGATTATGCAGCTACTGAAAAGTGGCAACGTGAACGCCAAAGCCAGCCAGGTACTGACATTCCCAATTGGTTCTTGCCGAGGTGGCGCAGTGGTTAAATGCAGCACTGCAGGCTACTTCAGCTGACTGCAGTTCTGCAGTTCGGCTGTTCAGCCGCTCTACATGGGGCAGCCCTTGAAGAGCATTCGGAGACTTCAGCTGGTCCAGAATGCAGCCGCACGAGCAATTGTGGGTGCACCTCGGTACACCCACGTTACACCTATCCTCCGCGAGCTGCACTGGTTGCCTATTGGTCTCCGGATACGCTTCAAGGTGCTAGTCGTCACTTATAAAGCCCTACATGGTATTGGACCTGGGTACTTGAGAGACCGCCTGCTACCAATTACCTCCCACAGACCCATTAGATCCCACAGATTAGGCCTCCTCCGAATTCCATCTGCCGGCCAATGCCGGCTGTCAACCACTCGGAGGAGGGCCTTCTCTGTGGCTGCTCCGGCCCTTTGGAATGAGCTCCCCGTGGAGATTCAGACCCTTCAGGCCTTCCGGACAGCCGTTAAGACCTGGCTGTCCCAGCAAGCCTGGGGTTGAGTTCCCCCCCTACTCGAATTTGCTGTGCTTGCTGTGTTTTTTAAATTGTTTGTATCACTGTCCTGTTTTTGTCTTACTTTTCTGTATTTGTTCCCCTTCCCTTGGTTTTTGTTTAGCCGCCCTGAGTCCCTTCGGGGAATAGGGCAGCTTACAAATCGAATAAATACCAAATACCAAATCTCACCGGCTCAGGGTTGACTCAGCCTTCCATCCTTCCGAGGTGGGTAAAATGAGGACCCGGATTGTTGTTGGGGGCGATATACTGACTCTGTAAGCCGCTTAGAGAGGTGTGAAAGCCCTATGAAGCGGTATATAAGTCTTAACTGCTATTGCTATTGCTAAAATGGGAAGGGCCATGATGAGGATGAAGATGATGGTGACAACCAGAAAGTAGTAACGATACTCTCACATGAGTACATGGAAATGGTTCAAAATCATCTAAAATGCTGTTAACTGGCTGCAGTAGATACGCACAATCTTAATAGGATTTGTGTGTCTTCAGTATTCCAGATTGTTCTGAATACACATGGTTTTTAAGAGCTAGGCGTTGCAACACACTTTCCCCTATTCTGCATTTGGCAGCCCCTCAACTCCCGTGGTTTCCCTCTCCACTTCCACAGGCTGGGCAGACGGCGTTGATGTTAGCGGTCAGCCATGGACGACTGGAGATGGTGCGCGCCTTGTTAGCAAGTTCAGCAGATGTCAACCTGCAAGACGATGATGGCTCTACTGCACTGATGTGTGCCTGTGAACATGGCCATGCTGAGATTGTCCGCCTGCTGTTGGCTATCCCTGAGTGTGATGTTGCCCAGTCAGACAATGTAAGTTCTACTTATACTTTGTTTATATATATATATTATATATATGTTTTTTATTTTTTCATTTTCATAACATATAATCCACATGTATACTATTACATAGCCAATATCGTACTGTATTATTCAATGTTTACATCAATTCATCTTACTATCAACTCCCAAAAACAATTATTGGCTCTTCTGCTCTCCATACACCATATATTTCACCTTCTTCTCCCTCTCTCCTCCCCCTCCCTACCTCCTTTCTTCCCTCTGTCATCCTTCCCTTCTCAACTTCCCCTTCCTCTCTCCCCTGGCTGGGGAATTCTGGGAGTTGGAAGTCCGGACATCTTCAAGTTGCCAAGGTTGAGAAACACTGGCTTAGTAGTTATTTCTTATCACTGAATAACTACAGCTCAATCTTAGAAAAGAAAGAGAGAGGCAGGACATATTGAGAATAATATCATCAAATCCTTCCACATATGATTGTTAAATTCAAGTGATTCTACCTAACCTTCCACACACACACAAACCTCCTTGGTCCTATGTTTGGCTGAGCCTTCTACTGTAATTTACCATAGTTTTCCTATTATCTAAGTGTGTGATTGGAAAATGAGAATTGTGTTATTCAGAGGTGTCAAACTCGATTTCATTGAGGGCCGCATCAGGGTTGCATTTGACCTTGAGGGGGGACATGGCTGGTGGCATGTCCAGATCAATAACACTCGTGCCAGGGGGCCCTGTGGTGGCCCGAGCACTCTGCCAGCAAAAACGAGCTCCTGAGCTCCATTTTCATCTGCGACAGCTTCCCACAACCCTCTGCCAGCGAAAACAGCCTTCCCGAGCTCTGTTTTCAGCTGCAAAGGCCTCCTGCAACGCTCTGCCAGCTGGGATCTCCATTTTCACTGGCAGAGGTGCTGTAGGCCTTTGCTGTTGGTAGGGTTGCCCCATGGACCAGATCTAAGAACAATTAATGTTCCAGTTAGCACTGTTGGAGGATGGTAATATATTTTATTTATTGCATTAATAATATTTTGTCAGGGAGCTCAAGATGGGATACATAGGGGTACATTTCCTAATTTTACCCTCATAATCACAATCTTGTAAAGTAGATTGATTGAGAGGAAATGATTGATTGATTTGGAGTCAACCAACTATGGTAAAAAAACAAAACCTGGTCTCTCTGATGCAAGTCTAATACCGTATCTAAACTACTTCCCTGTATTAATGTTCAAAGGGGGAGGGCCTTCTCTCTTGCAGCTCCGGCCCTCTGGAACGATCTCCCCGTTGAGATCCGGACCCTTACTACCCTCCCGGCCTTCCGTAAAGTTACTAAGTCCTGGCTGTTCTGGCAGGCCTGTTGAAGTATCCAGCCCCACTTTAATTATGAATGTTGTTGTATTTTAAATTGTTGTATTGTCTTATTTATCCCCCTTCCCTTTTTATTGTAAGCCGCCCGGAGTCCTTCGGGAGTGGGCGGCATACAAAACTAATAAACTACAACTACAACTGAAGATCTGTATGACTCAGTCCCAGATGGCATTTCCTGGAACCCCAGGAAGAGGGAGGGCAACCAAAATGATAATTCCTCTTTGGCAAAAACAGTGACCCCCCCCCCCCCATAAGGCCCACCATCGCTGCAGCCACCTGTGTCCCTTTTTGCCTTCTTTTATAGGATGGCAGCACAGCTCTCTCCATCGCCATAGAAGCAGATCAAAATGACATCGCAGTCATGCTGTACACTCACTTGAACTTTGCCAAAGCCACATCACTGGTGAGTTGCTACCTATAATTGTAAAAGCATAAAATTACTTGTGAACCATTTTCTCTTGAAATCCAGGAAACTTCAAGAGAGAGCATTTCCAGTAAATGACTCTCCGGTTTTTCTTTATGAATCTCTGTCAAAGCCTGTAAGGAATGGGTTCTTCTGTTCTTCCTAGTTTCCAATCAAAATCTGCCTCTTGTAATTGAAGCCCATTAGAACAAGCTTTCTCACCGCCTTCTGTGTGATAGTGCTAGAAAGAGTGATTTTTTTCTCTAAGCTAAAGAGGTTCCTTAAGCTTTGCTCATAGGACTCCCCCTCCCCAATAATCCTAAACATAGTTGGTGATGTCCTCTTTCATTTGGTCCACAGCTTTTTTTAAGCCCGAAGATAACAGCCAGTTACAGTTCCAGAGAAAAACAGGTTTCAGGCAGAACAAACTAAGAAATGATTCTAGGTAATGCAATTGCCATTTGGTGTAGTCTTAATGCATCAAGCTGGAAACTGGACTCCATCTTGGTCACAAAGTCAACTGGGTGACCTTGGACCAGAGGTGGGCTCCTACCGGTTTGGACTGGTTTGACAAAACTGGTAATAGTTTTCCAGCCTGAGTTGCTGGAACCATGAATTGTAAGCCGCCCTGAGTCCCCCCAGGGAAAAGGGCGGCCTATAAATAAACTTTCCAATTTCCAACCAGGCCTGCCACGCCTCCAAACTGGTTCTCTATTCGGGGCGACATGTTTCTCCACCCCCTTTTTTTGGTTCACCCACAAAAGGATGAACGACAAAACCGCGCCTGACTAAACCGCAGTGACAAAACTGCGTGTTCTAAAGCGCTCCGATGAATGAGCGCTGAATTGCGCCGACAACAGCGCGGCGACAGAAGCGCGCTGTAAAACTAACCCTAACCCTAACCCTAACCCTAACCCTAACCCTAACCCTAAACCTAACCCTAACACTAACCCTAAACCTAAACCTAACCCTAAACCTAACACTAACCCTAAACCTAAACCTAACCCTAAACCTAAACCTAAACCTAACCCTAACCCTAACCCTAACCCTAACCCTAAACCTAAACCTAACCCTAACACTAACCCTAAACCTAAACCTAACCCTAAACCTAACCCTAAACCTAAACCTAAACCTAACCCTAAACCTAAACCTAACCCTAACCCTAACCCTAACCCTAACCCTAAACCTAACCCTTACCTTAACTGAAATCGCCCCTCTGTTGACTGAAATCGCCCTTCTGTCTCAGCGCTGTTGTCGGCGCGCTGTTGTCGGCGCGTTGATGATGTCGCGGTTTTAGCAACGCGGTTTAGTCGGGCGCAGTTTTGTCGTTCGCCCTTTTGTCGGGTCACGCTTTTCTTAGGGTTCTGCATGCGCAGCTCTATTTTTGGGCAACTGTGCATGCATGTGCACCGAACCAGCAGTAATGCTGCAGCAACCCACCCCTTCCTTGGACCACTTTTTCTCAGCTGTTGGGAGGAGGCAATGGGAAATCATCTCTGAAAACTCTTGCACGTTACTTAATCTGCAGGGACATATCCAGACAGCGTCTGAGAATGGGAACATGATTGAAAGGAAGAAAAAGTAATATTAGGTGGCTCTAATGTAGTATTAATGCGATGTCAGTTTTTGCAATGTAAACACAACCAAGGCAGAACAGGAGCAACATGATTCAGAGACTGACCTGGAGGAGACTGACAGGCATTTGGTGACAATAACAGAGGATGGGTAACTTTCCTGTGGATTCAGTTTTCTTTAAAAAAAAGTTCATTGATGTTTGAGAACTGCAAGAATCTTAGCTGTGATGTTATAACATCACATCGCTGGATAAGACCCCCACCCCCATTTTGGAGAGTTTAACGTGCCCTATTTTGGTGAAAATCAGGGGAGAATCTGGTTTCCTGAAAACGGCCAACAGTTTTCAGTGAACTGACACGGGAAGTTGGGTAACTGATGGAGAGAATTCTAAGATCTTATTTAATCCATTTTGCCACATGCCCTGAGGGCAGGTTGCTTATCCTTCCGTGTTCCCATATTCCAATCTTAATATAATTATATCTACCACAAATGGCTGTTAGGGTCGAAATGACGTGATAAGTGAGCGGGGGATGTATGCCTATGGATTCTCATAGATCAGTGTTTCTCAACCTTGGCAACTTGAAGATGTCCGGACTTCAACTCCCAGAATTCCCCAGCCAGCATTCGCTGGCTGGGGAATTCTGGGAGTTGAAGTCCAGACATCTTCAAGTTGCCAAGGTTGAGAAACACTGTCATAGATTGTTGGGTTTTGTAGCTGTTATCAGTTAAGGGAAAGATTAATTAAAAATAGTACGCTCAAATGAGGTTGGAAAAGTGTGGTTCTTTCATCAAGAAAAATAATGAGGTCCTTTTTTTTCCAGGATACCTTGGAGCAGCTGGAGCCTGAAAATGCAGATACAACACTCAGTGGTTCTCTATAACTCCAAATAAGATATTGTTATCCAAATGTTTTCTTACTTCTGCTTGAAACTTTGGCAGTCTGGATGAAGGAAATATATATATCAACAAAACCATATCAATAGCAGTAGACTTATATACCGCTTCATAGGCCTTCAGGCCTCTCTAAGCGGTTTACAGAGAGTCAGCATATTGCCCCCAACAATCTGGGTCCTCATTTTACCCACCTCGGAAGGATGGAAGGCTGAGTCAACCCTGAGCCGGTGAGATTTGAACCGCTGACCTGCTGATCTAGCAGTAGCCTGCAGTGCTGCATTTAACCACTGCGCCACCTTGGCTCTTACTTAATATCCATTGCCAATGTATACAATTCCTCTAGAAATGCTTCCTGTCCTTAGCTTCTTCGTGCCTTCATCAGCTGAAATCTCACCATCCACTCTGCCTCGGAGGGAAGGGAAGCGGACCTTCCACGCGATGGGACTTTGTGAACTTCATTTCAACCATGTGGCCATGTTTCCAGCTACGCTTGATGAGATGCTGTTATGTCAGAGAGTGAGCCAAAGTGAAGATAGGAAGCTTAAGGTCTCTAGATCAGTGTTCCTCAACCTTGGAGACTTGAAGTCCTGTGGATTTCAACTCCCAGAATCCCCCAGCCAGCACAGCTGGCTGGGGGATTCTGGGAGTTGAAGTCCACAGGGCTTCAAGTCTCCAAGGTTGAGGAACACTGCTCTAGATGTTCCTGTGGCTTTTCTGCTTCATCAAAACTAACGTGCCTTATCTTTTTCCTCCCAATTATTCAAGAAGCAAGAGAGACTGCAGAGCATAAAGGAGGCCAGAGGGAACAATTGCAGTCCCCCTCCCCAAACATTCAAAAGTAGTGTGACTGAGACCCAGAGGCATTGGCCTCGCTACTAAATTCAAACGGCTCCATGCTTCCTTCCGATTATCAAGAAGAAGATGCAAAAGCGATCCAATCGCATGGACACCCAGGAATGGAAAAGGTCGAATGGGGAAAGGGGCAAAGGAGCGATGGCCGTTCCAGAAAATAGCCCTCCCTTCCTCCTTGCTCTTTTGTGGACCTGCGTCGCCAGGCGGACAACTCAACTTCCGGCAGCTTGAAAACGCACTGCAGTCAAGTTGCCACCACCTTCCTGGCCCCTTTCTCGGCGATTCCCACTCAGGGGTGGGAAGAAGAGGCAAGCAGGCTTTTGAGGGAGTTATCCTCACCTGGCCGCAGCTGAGAGAGCCCGCCCATCTGGCAATGGAATGGGATGGAGAAGGTGGTGAGCCAAGGTGGCGCAGTGGTTAAATGCAGCACTGCAGGCTACTTCAGCTGACTGCAGTTCTGCAGTTCGGCTGTTCAAATCTCACCGGCTCAGGGTTGACTCAGCCTTCCATCCTTCCGAGGTGGGTGAAATGAGCACCCAGATTGTTGGGGGCAATATGCTGACTCTGTAAACCGCTTAGAGAGGGCTGAAAGGCCTATGAAGCGGTATATAAGTTTAATTGCTATTTAATTGCTAACTCCCAATCCTCCCTCCGCTGAGCCATTTGTCAGGGCACGAGAGGCACAAGCGCACACTGGCCAGCTAACTTTAGCCTCTTTTTTTGAGGCCATTTTTCACCCTCCCCAGGCTCCAGAGGCTTTATAGGAGCCTGGAGAGGGCAAAAACAGCCTCCGCTGCCCCCCCCCCCCCCCCCGGCCCTCCATAGGCTTCAGGAGCTTCCCTGAAGCCTCCAGAGTGCAAAAAAACAGCCCCAAGGCCAAACCGGAAGTTCGGAAAGTGACTTCTGGTTTGCTTGTAGGGTCGTTTTTTGTCCCCAGAGCTTTCTGAAGGTTTCTGAAGGCTCCGGAGCACTTAAACCACACTGGCCAGCTGACAGGGCAACACCTCATGTGCCCTGACAAATAGCGTGCCAACTGTGGCACATGTGTCATAGGTTTGCCATCTCATATATAGGGTCTCCAACTCAAGCAAGAGTTGGACGAGAAGGCCTCCAAAGTCCTTTCCAACTCTGTTATTCTATGATTTATTCATGTTCCATTGCAAAAAGGGCAAAATATTTCGAAGAGGCAAATGAAGGAGTATCTCTCTAAATCAACGCCATAGAGAAGAGATAATCCTTTCATTTTCTGTTTTAAAGCTATGGAACCTCTGTATTTAATTCACCTGAACTAATTTTTGAAATCCCTAACCTTGTGTGAAGCAGAAATTATTTTTATTGCAATGCAAAATCACAAAACAAGCAGGATTTAAATAGATCTAAAATAAATATATGACATTGAATTGTAAGATTTTATACAATTGTCAAAATATTTGTATGATAAATGTACCACTACTTATACAATGGTAAAGTAGTGGTAAAAGAAGCATGGAACAAATATATACTATACGTAACAAATACATACCCACTCCCAAGATTATACAGTAGCCATTTTTGGTTTAGATCACAGGCACACAAACACACACATCATTTAAAAAAAAACCTATAAAGGTAGAGTTGTGCAAGAATGCTGCTTGTGCAAGGATGCTTACACAGCTCTTATTTATTTGAACAAAGTTTGCACAGGAGATTTTCTCCCAGTAAATTGGATCCTTAGCCTAAAATAAATGGTTTGTGAATGGTTCTGTTCAGTCAGTTTTAATGAAACTGGACAGTTTTTTATGCAAGAGCAATATGTAATTGATATTATTTGGCTAAATATTGAAATCAATATGAGAAGTTAAGCAAGTCCTCTTATTGAAAGAATCAAGCTGATTAGGGGATGAAAATGTATATTCCATTTGCTTTGTAAGCTGAAAAGTTCTCTGCACTTAATTCTTTGTGTATCAGATGCCAAACTTTACTCTCCTGGCTAGAAGTATAATAAACAAGATCAACAATAGAGGTTTTTGTAATTGCTAATCATTTGAAGTAATAAAGGGCACATCTTATTTTTATATCAATATATACCATAGTAATATACACCAAGAAAATGACTTATCTGTAAATTATTGCAATGCAAATTACAAGAGGTTTTTTTTAAAACAAAAACACAAACAGAAGAATGTTGGAAGTGTAGGAAAAAGGCTGGCAGCAGAACTATTGAGCTGCAAATCATCTGGCTGACCCTGCACAATTGATACTACTTTGTGTAAACGTTATTAGAAACAAGTTGGGGTTTGTCAGAAGTTGGCTAGTTTTTCTGTGACTGAATACATAAAGGGTATAAGGATTTTTTTTCTTAACATTCATTATCTGCTGCTTTGAAGCAGAATTTTAAAAGCAACAAGGACGGTTTCAGAAATGCACACGTTTAGAAGAGAATCCAAATATTGTGTTTATAATCTTGATATTTTCTATGTGATATTTTCTATACATTTAAATGAATGTGATGCCATTTATATACATCATAATAAAAATAGAATAGAGAACTGCCTTTGCTTCTTGATTAAAGCTTACGTGAAGCCTATAGAAACATTGTCACGCGTTTTCTTTCCATCAGAAATAAAACCCATCTAAATTCAGATTTCTACCAAATGTTTATTTATGGAGCAGAGATGTAATTCTGCCAAAGGGCACAATCCTGCCTGCAGCAAATGCCCACATTGCCATTCCTCTAATACAGTGTTTCTCAACCTTGGCCACTTGAAGATGTCTGGACTTCAACTCCCAGAATTCCCCAGCCAGCTAATGCTGGCTGGGGAATTCTGGGAGTTGAAGTCCGGACATCTTCAAGTTGACAAGGTTGAGAAACACTGTCCTAGACACTGAATTGTTTATACGCGAATGCTGGCTGGGGAATTCTGGGAGTTGAAGTCCAGACATCTTCAAGTGGCCAAGGTTGAGAAACACTGTCCTAGACACTGAATTGTTTATACGCGAATGCTGGCTGGGGAATTCTGGGAGTTGAAGTCCAGACATCTTCAAGTGGCCAAGGTTGAGAAACACTACTCTAATACCTTCTGCAGCATCCCCCTTCATCAGGATGGATCATTACATAGGTTGCCCTCCCTTCTATTCCCCTCCCCTCTTGAGTCCTTGGAAGAGATACATTGGCGTAGAGATGAATCCAGTCCCAAGCAAACTCTCTGAACCTTAAATTGGGCTGCCGGCAGGTATGGATCCATGCCTCTCAAAGATGCAGGGGAGACTTCTTTTAATGCCGTGGGGGATTGTGTACACAGACTTGGGACAGATGCCTAATGAAAAAAATAATTTAATAAAAGTATCTTGGAGTCATATTTTATTTGGTTTGCAAGTGATTCTATCGTGATGAAATAGTAAAGGGATTTTCTCCCCCTGTTTTGAAAAGTTGTTTGCAGCTAGTTCTCTGGTGGGAGCTGGGATAAGTTTTTTTTTTGGGGGGGGGTGAGGTTTGACACTACACTCTGAATATTTGGTGGTACTGGACCTACAGTATTACTACAGGACATCCAAAAGTATTTAATTTTAATATTTGGCAAAATGTCAATTGACCCGTAATGATCTCCTCTTATATTATGGCCCTTAGCTATTGTTTTAATTATTCACCTACACATTTTTATAACGCGTGCCCACTCCCAGTCAAAAAGTGTCAGGAAATGGCAGAAAACAGGAGGTTCTTTTGATTTTCCCTGAGGTGATTTTCATGGGCATGAGTGGAACCTTAACTTTAATTTCTGATTGAGCCCCAGGGTCTATTCTCCAACCATTTATACCATGTGTCCCAAATCATGTACTATTCCATTTCTCCTCTGTCTTTGAGTTCCATAGTTAGCCTGTCCATCAGCACCGTTTTTATAACCACTCCAATGGAGGGAGTGTCGTCCTGTTTCCAGTTTTGTGCGTAGATAATTCTAGCTGCAGTTGTTATGTGGAGTATAATGTACTGAGTTTTCTTACAAAAATTTCTCTTATTATGCCTAGTAAAAATAATTCCTGTTTCAACTCAATTTTTTGTTTCATAATTTCCTCTAGCCATTTTTTTTTATTTTAATCCAATAATTCCTGGCTTCTGGACACATCCACCACATATGAAAAAATGTGCCTTGTTTGTGCTTACATCTCCAGCATTCCACCAATCTATTTGGAAACATTTTGACCCTATGGGCAAACCGGAAGTTCAGGAACAGACTTCCAGTTTGCTCGTAGAGCCGGTTTTAGTCCTCCGAGCCTTCAGGGGCCTTCCGGAGGCTTCCCTGAAAGCTCCGGAGGGCAAAAAATGGCTCATAGGGCCGGTTTTAGACCTCCGAGCCTTCACGGGCCTTCCGGAGGCTTCCCTGAAGGCTCCGGAGGGCAAAAAAAAGTGATTTCGTTTGCTCATAGGCTCCAGAGGTCTAAAACCGCCCCTATGAGCAAACCAGAAATCCGTTCCCAAACTTCCGGTTTGCCCGTAGGGTCGTTTTTTCTCTGGAGGGGGCGAGGAGGCTGTTTTCGCCCTCTCCACACTCATGAGCCACCACCCGGCAAACCCCCTTTCCAGCTGGGCACATTCACTGACCTAGGGGTATCGCCAAGCTGCATGAGCGCCTGTTTGCCACTGCCCAGCTCCTGCGCCTTGGCGCCTGCGAAATGCCAGTGAATGGCACTCTGCGCGGCTGGAGGGGGGGTTGCATGAGCGGCTATTCTGCTCCCGCCCGCACGCCTCCCAGCCTCATGATGCCCTGGCCCAGCTCTCCCTGCAGAGCCAGAGCACCTCCGCTGCCACCACTGCCGCCATCCCAGCATGGCTTTTTTGGCAGCTTCCAAATCAAGTCTTCTGGCAGTAGCCGCTTTGGGAATACACTCTATGATTGGGGGCCAGCTTCCAGCAGAGCATAGTCCTAGAGTGTACCCCCCTCTCCAGCTGTGCAAAGTGCCATCCACTGGCATTTCAAAGGTCCCAAGCCACGGGAGCCGGGCGCCAGCGAACAGGCGCTCACGCGGCTTGGCGATACCCCTCAGTCAGTGAATGCCGCTGTGCCCGGCTGCAAAGGGGGTTTGCCGGGTGGCTGCTCATGAGCGTGGTCACTTCATGGCTGCTGCATTGCGCTGCTACGACAGCGCAACACAGCCATTTGCCCCTGAGGCTGTGCTCGGCTCTTTGGGACCCTGCTCACAAGATAGCTGCTGCCCGGCAACCCCTCTCCAGCTGGGCACAGCACCGCTCACCAACCTAGCAATATCCCGAAGGTGCCAAGCAACACGAGAGCATTTGCCCCCACTTCCCACGGCTTGGTACCTTGGGGATACTGCTAGGTTGGTGAGTGGCGCTCTGCCTGGCCGGAGGGGGGGGTGTTGTCTAGGGGCCTTATTTGCGGGGGAGGGCTTATGTTTTTGCCCACCCAAAAAATGTGACATGGCCTTATTTTCAAGACATGTCATATTTTTGGGAAACATGGTAATGTTCATAGAATTCCTGCGCTTTGTCCAGAGTATTGATTTTGAATTCCTTATCTTGCCACGAAATCAGCATCTGGGATAAGCCATCTGAACATCACCTTATATTTAACCAATTGCAAGGACATGAAGTTCCCTGACCCTCCTTGGGATTTGTTTTAGCTCATACATTATCTGATAAAGCAAATCTGATATGTACCTTTGCCTGGAGTAAGTCAGAAGTGTGATGTTGTGTTCATTGCTGGCCGATATTATTGCACCTTCATGGGTTTTTTTATCCTATCTCTTCCGTATATAATTCAAAGCGACAAGCATATTAATACATCTTCCTCCTCTACTTCCCTCACAAGCACCACTCAGTGGGGTTAGGCGCACTGGGCTGAGAGGACGAAAGTCATCCAGCCAATTTTTTATCCCTAAGGCAGAGTTCAGTCTCCTGGTTTCTAGGCCAAACCTTAACCACTATACCAAACTGGCTCTTGGGGAATAGAAACACCAGGAAAAACAAGACATTTATTTTTTAATTATGTCTTGTTGTCTCCAACTGCTCATTTATAGTCCTAAGCTTGACACTTGCCTTCCATTCCTTAGGAAAGTGCTAAGCTTGGGATTTTTCTTCAGTTTGGAAGATTTTGGTTTCTTGGAGACCATCCAGAATGCCAGTGCAATCGTTCTATCTAAACAATTGTTGGAGTCTTGGCTGTGATATCTACATATGGGACTTGGCAACATGAGTCTTCTTGAATTTCAGTTTCACAAAAAGAGCATGTTATGTATTTGCACAAATCCAAAAGCACCAACTTTAAATGTATTGGGACAAAACAACGACCAAGTCAACTTCTACTGAAATTCAAAAAAAAAGCATGAAACTCTTTCAGTGTATTTAAATATTTATTAAATTCATTCAATATGTGGGGAAATACCCCATAAATTTCAAGACACATGTTTAATATTTAAAAAAATAAAGCTCAATGAATCCATAAAGGTACAATTTACTTGTCAGATGTTTACATATAAAATCAGTTTATCTATCCAATTAAAATAACTTAACCTGGTTTTCCTTTGCCTCAATCAGGAAGGCAGTAGCATCAACACATGGAAGCATGAAAGGAGAACCCTGCCATCCACTGCATTCCAAGTCATTCTTCAACTTTACACCACACACCAGAGGCAAGTGAACGAAAGCAAAGGCTGGTAATTCTCTTCCCACCCAACTATCCCGACTATCTTCTTCCACGACAGGTTTTTCTGCTTTTAAAAAAAGTTTCAACTTGAAAAAGTCACTGAGATTTAACAAACATCCTGAAACCTCACTGAATTCCAGGGACCAGAACAAGTTTGTTCAGTGTGTGGCTCATGAGTTGAAGGCTGAAAAGATTCTAGTTTCATAAAATGAAAATACAGCTTCACTCTAAGGTTCTGTTCTTCAGCTTGGGAGAGTCATAAGAGATGCATGAGATCTAGACTGCCGTAGGGAAAAGGCATAACATTCCCCACACTAGCACATCACTGATGCTTGTGTAAAAAAATTGCAGATTTTGGAACCCAACAAAATCAAGAAAACCCACTGAATACCCCTAGACTGTTTTGAGGGTTCAGCCTCAAATTGGTGAGACTTTTCACAAGGTCATTTTAATAAGCAATTACTTTGACAGAGGTTAAAATATTAAAGCAGCTGCTTAGCACTCCAAGAGAAGAGCTTCTCACAGGTGGCACCCCTTTCATCAACCTTATGATTTATTTCACTTTAAAACATTTTTATCAAACTGACCGTTTCAACAAAAAAAAAGGCCTCTATGATGATGCTTAATACAATACCCTAAAAACATTCAAAGTTTATTTAAGGCCCCTAAGTTGTATTTTCTGTTCTTCTCTGAAGATGTAGACACAGAATCTTCTGTAATTATTGATCATTAGAAACTTTGGTTGGTCGTGATTCACTTACATGCAATTCTAATACAGTGATGCAGAATTAAAAGTTTACAAGTTCACAGTGCAACAGCGAAAGGCGCCAGAACAGAAAACAGTCGATTCCCAGCTGCCTCCAGCTGGGAGTCAATTCTGCTATCCCAGAAGAAAGAACCTGAGCAACAGAGGACAGTAACAAAAAACATGCAGCGCCATAGCTAGTTATGAAAATGCTGCCAAGCGGTTAAATGTAAAGGAATATACCTCTTCTAAGTTAACTAGGTTCATTGCAGAAGACAGAATTAACTATTCATTTGGTATCGGTTCCTCACGATCAGGTATGCTATTCAGAGCACCAATATAGGGCAGCAAAAATAATAATCTGTGACTCAAACCATTAGCCTAAGGGAGAAGGTCCAAACCATGTGAAGTAGATCTTGTGTTCTCTTTGAGAAGTACATTTCCACAAACGTCTACGTTGTATACTGTACTGTGTTCACCTTGTCTGGCTTACTTCAAATAGGGGCAAAATTTACATCATTCACACGAACGTGGATACACTAAAAGCAGTTTTTTGTGGAAGGGAAAGGAATGAAAACAGACACGGCAACGTGAGGTGGGACAGGAAAAAAAAGGGCCAATTAATAACCTCAATAATATAAACATATAAATAAATAAGTCATGTTTTTATGAACATATATACAAATAGACAAGGCAACTTTTGTGCAAAGGGTATCTATACCTTGACATGTACCACACACATTATTTACACACTTTATACTATGCGAAAGAGATTGGCATCTTTCACAGCTTGAAGACCAAAGTCTAAGGGCTCTCTCCTTGCTTTTAGTGCTTTTCCTTTCAAAGGGAAGGGAATTAGAAGCGTCAGGCCAAGAGCAAAAAAATCCTCACTGGTTATTCTAGCCAATGATTGCTAGATTCCTGAAGGGAGACAGGAGGCACAGCTTCTGTTTCTGAGATGGGATGAGAAAGGCTATATTAATAGCAGTTCTTTTATATTTATATCCTAATTCTACTTCTCCGTAAGTATCAATGCCAGTATTTTAAAAGTAGCAAGTGGTCAGAATATTATTGATCATCTCAGAAAGTAAGCTTGGTTTTCACCCACTTCAGAACGTGTGACAGACGCTGCCTTCAGCTATAGAAGTGACACCATCTAGGGTAAGTTCTTCCTACTGTACATGAGATTGACTCTGGGCTACAACTTAGTGGAAAAGGGACAATCCATCGTGCATCTCCCTCCCAGTATAAAAAAAAACACATTTCCTTTAGGAAGGGAAGGAATACAAGTATAAAAAGGTAACACTGAAGAAAAGAGAGATGCAGCATTAAGGCAACAGTACAGAAGTGACTCGAGACGGAATATGAAAAAAAATGGCTTCCGGTTCCTATTTTTTGGCCAGCACAAGTCCATTGCCCTTTTCTCTTTATCTGCACTAAAGGCACAAGAGGCCCAGCACCAAGCAAAAGCAACAAGCCCATCATCCCCACCGTCAGCCTGTTTGTGTCATTGGTTTGGTTTATTTCCCCACCCTCTTTCTTTCTGGGCACAGAGGTGACCAGGGAGGCAAGGAAAACGATCAAGTGCAAATATTGTTATACAGGATCACAGGCTACGTAGATCACAGACTGAACCCCAAAAAAACCAAAAACAAAAAAAGTGCATGGTAGATTGGACAGGGAAAGCTGGAAGAAAACTGGCAACCCTGAAGCAACAGGGAGATTCACAACAGATCCAAATACCTTGAGCTTTTTCCTTTGGAGTTAGAAAATAAAAGTCAGTGTTTCCTGTTGACAACATGGATGATGCGATCCATTTTTAAAACTTCTCTGGTCTAGTTTGGGAAGGAGAGGGGCATCCAGAAGTTAGTGAATTAGGCGACTTTGACTTCTTGCCTCAAATTAGATTTAGACTCTCAACCTTTCCTCCAAGCTCGCTTCATGTGTAAGAAATTGGGGCATGAAGATCTCTCCACAGGGAGACCTCGCCACAACCAAACTCGCATCCAGAGAAGAATTTCTCTTTGTTGAATCCCTCTTTTCCAGACTTAGAAATATTCTTACCATGTCAGACTAAGGAGACCCAGGGCATATCGGAGGTACCAGTGTCCTGTTAGCGCTGGGCACAACAATAAATATAGAAAAAAACGCAACAATGCCATAACTTGCTCAATGTCCTGATAAAATGGCAGCTGACAAACGCCCCTCCTTCTTACAAAAATAAAGGAGAGTGGGGACAATCCATCAAGTCACCCAGGGAGTCGCATTAGATGCCTGGGAGAAAACTGTAGCCAGACCATTCGTGTTCTTCTTTCCAGAAAATAAGCAGCAAAGTCCTGAGAGAGGCACTTGAGGTGTGGAGGCAATTTCATGCTGCGTCATCTTCCAGGCTGACCATCTGTCTCTGAAAGAAAGACGTAGAGTGAAGAAAACGATTGTTGAGGAGCGTTAAGTGGGATGGGCTCAGAAAATCTTGCCATCAAATGTTTATTCAGCAGCTAAGTGAACTTTGACAGCGATGTATTTATATGGCATTTTTTTTCTCCAACTTTTAATGATAGGGGACAAACTACGTTCTGAATTTCATGCCCTTAACTCAGCTTTCCAGATATCATAAGAACTGCTTCAACTTTGGAAACTATGGATTCATAAATACAGGACAATCACTGACAGTTCAAAAGAGATGCGAAGCACTTTGGAAACCAAGTATTTTCTATTTTATGGGACACTGGACTATAGGAAAGGTATGAAACCAATTTAGGAAACTGAACACCAGCTTCCAAGGGCATCCTGGCATTTCCCCTGAACCTTCATGAAGTTACTTTTTTTTAGTAAACAAACTTTTTAGCAAACCATTATATGGGAAATAGCAAGAGAAAGTCTTCCCTGGTTCTTCCAAGGAGATGATTTCTTTCCTTATATCTTTCTAGCAGAACATTTAGTCTAGAGTTTTTATTTCACATAAAAGTTTAAAGAAATGTTCTTGAGGTAAACATCTCCTAGATTTGAGCTCAGCTTCTGATTATTATATTGATATATCTTGGCAGTTATGCTGATTGCACTAAGTTGGAACATGGGTGAAAATTTACTATAATTCATTTACATTCATGTAATGTAAATGAATTACAGTAAGGTAGTTAATTCATCATTTGGAGCAAACCAACAATTCCTCTGAATAACTATCATCTGTCTTCAGTAAGGATGGTTAGGAGCCAAAGCTGTTCTCTTTACTCCTATATTTCTAAAAAGAGAAACCAATGGTTTATTGGCAGTGGAGGGCATGCTATTAAAGACATTTGGGAAGCTCAGAATTTTTGAATTAATGTAACAGTCTGACACTGCAAACTTTTAGGCTGCACTTAAAATACTTTTTTAAAGATCTTTTTTAGTATCAAAGGGCTGACTTGTGCAACTCTAATAAAATAAAGGTATCAATTTGATAAAACATGTGTGCTTGTTTAAAGGGATTCAGATTAAGAGCTACTTACACATTCAAATTATATTCCGTACATGTCATGGATGTGAAACATCTAAATTCTAGTTCAACTAATATGGAACTTTTTGTTAAGAAAGAAACTTGCTTAAACTGGAAATTTAAGTAACCCGGTTTCTACCCTCCAATTTAAGCAAATTATTACTGAAGGTATTTTCTGCGTCCGTGAGACAAAAGAGGTAAGGAATCAAGCTGGGTTAGCAACAGCAATCTTTGACTTATAGCAGTGTTTCTCAACCTTGGGGACTAAGTCCTGTGGACTTCAACTCCCAGAATTCCCCAGCCAGCTATGCTGGCTGGGGGATTCTGGGAGTTGAGGTCCACAGGACTTAAAGTTGTCAAGGTTGAGAAACACTGACTTATAGCCATTCATTCTGCAAGTGTTCGAAGCTGTTCTAAGTACTGAAACAAAGGGACTTATATTCAGTCCCCCCAATTAGGCTACTGCAATGCCCCTGTGATTGCAGCCTGGATACTTTGCAATTTGTTCACACTTATGACCAGTTTCACAATCATGCAATCACCATTTGCAATCTTCCCTGCTAGTGTTCCTCAGAAAGTCAGTGGGGGAAAAGGCAGGGGGACATTGCAAGGACTGTAAAGCAGTGTTTCTCAACGTTGGCAACTTGAAGATGTCCGGACTTCAACTCCCAGAATTCCCCAGCCAGGGGAGAGAGGAAGGGGAAGTTGAGAAGGGAAGGATGACAGAGGGAAGAAAGGAGGTAGGGAGGGGGAGGAGAGAGGGAGAAGAAAGTGATGGATGAAGTACAAATATGGTGTATGGAGAACAGAAGAGCCAATAATTGTTTTTGGGAGTTGATAGTAAGATGAATTGATGTAAACATTTAATAATACAGTATGATATTGGCTATGTAATAGTATACATGTGGATTATATGTTAATCTTAAGCGAATGCTGGCTGGGGAATTCTGGGAGTTGAAGTCCCGACATCTTCAAGTTGTCAACGTTGAGAAACACTGCGTGTAAAGCAAATGAAGGAAGTCGTGTATCTTGACAGTAATTTTGAAGTGTGGCCCAATGTTGCCCCGTGGAAGCTTTTATCTTGAATATTGACTTACTGATGGGTATGAATATCCTTCCTGGCTCCGACAGATATGAATCTCATCCTCCGTTGTCTTCTGATAAACGGGGTTATCAAAATTGATACTGTTGATGTTCTTGAGACGCCAGTTCTTCCAAATGAGGAAAATCCCAAAAGAGACCAGACTAATCAGTGCTGGAATGAAACCCACCCCCAAGAAGACACATTAGTTTAAGCAATCGGACACAATGGCTTAGAACAAGGAACATACTAAAAATTGCAGATCAAATCATAATTAATTAGTAATTTCATTAATGTGCTAATATGCAAGCGGGGACTTCTGAAATGGGAAACTTACCCAGAGGTAGAACAATAGCGAGTGCTGATGGGCCTCTCCGTTCTGTCCCATCTGTTTCTGCAGCAATGCCGTTTCGGACTACGGAGGGAAGAAACACGAGGCTAAAGTTAAATCCTCCCACATGGTATGCGCTAAATTTCTATGGAAAAGGAAGGACGACCACCTGTCCTCTCATTTGAAACTTCCTCCAGTTGCAGAACACATTCGTGCAAAGCTTTCTCCACTCAGGATTAGATATATTCTAACACTGTATTTCACTACAGAAATCTTATTCCAAGATTACAAAATCCTAACTAATGCATGGAAGGTATTTTTAACAAATTGGAACCAATGTTTTATTTTCGGGATAGATTTCTTGTATCTTCAGTGGCCGACAGCCGGTTCTCAGGCAAATGGTAGTAAGCAATAACTGGTTTTGCACTGAAAGGTAAAGGGATTATAATACCCAGATTCCCTAGAGCAGTGTTTTTCAACCACTGTGCCGCGGCACACTAGTGTGCCGTGACATAGTGTAAGGTGTGCCGTGGGAAAATTACTTTATATATAGTCAATATAGGCACAGAGTTAAATTTTTTTAACATTTTCTAATGGTGGTGTGCCTCGTGATTTTTTTTCATGAAAAAAGTGTGCCTTTGCACAAAAAAGGTTGAAAAACACTGCCCTAGACGAAAGAGAAGCCCCTCACCTTGCTGGGACAGAGTGACCATCTCATGAGTGGTTTGTTCTGGGATGTTGGTAAAAACATTATTCAGCACATCTGCAGGCAGGTGATCCGTTTTCTGGGTCGGAGTCTTCCTTGTAGATAGTAGCCGTGCTGCAGGTGAGGTCTTAGCAGAGTGCACTGTCGTAGCAGCCACAGGTGGGGGAACAGGTGTAGCAGGATCTGAATGGTAGAAGAAACTGCCATGTAAAATTGCCGTGCAAGGCAGCAGGCTACCTTCGCAATTTCCTCCCTGGCTTTGTCCCCTCCACCTCTGTACCTTGGGTGCAGCTTCTCATGTCGGTGCCCAGGTGCATGCTGTCCGGGCAGACACAGGTGTACTTGGCAGAATGGAGATTGATTTGGGGGGCAGGGAGGCAGAGGTACTGGCAGCCTCCATTGGGGACACCATTCTTCTCACACCAGTTTACACCTGGAAAAGAAAGAAGTCCTTTTCTTTCAGAGAAGGTTTCGCCTGCGATGGACAAGTTAAGTGGGTGATATTTATTTTAAAAAATAAAGTTATCAGGTTTTAGGTAATGACCCAAATAACTAACAAAGGCTGGCCTTTAAACTTAAACTAAGAGAAAAGAAGGAGAGGCCTCTTACCTTTTGGTTGCCGTACAGAATGGAAGAGCATCAAATCCTCTGGTGAAAAGAGATTCCCTGCCACTTTCACAATATTTGAACCAGTTCGGCGGTTGGCACTGAAGATGGCTTCGTTCAAGACATCTGTCCAGAACACTTTATCCTGGATGAGAGATTAATTTGGACAATGAATTTTGTAATTGTATCGCACTCTTCCAAAGATATCCAGCCACTGCAGTTTCCCAAGGCAAAAGGGGAATGCATTCAGTAAAAGGGGGAGGAGGGAATTAAAAGGTCTTAAGATTTGCTGATAAATTGACTCCTTCTAAAATGTGAATAAATTGCTTTAGGTTTTAAAACGAACTTCACATGCAATAGAAATGCAAGAGAAAGTTGGTTTTAATCATGACATTTATTTTGTTTGTATCAAAGTTATAAGCAAGAATAGGAGTTCGGGGGTCATAAAGAGGCTGATGAATTGTCAAACGTTACTCCCTACTCTTAATGCTGATGAGAGCTACAATTCATTAATATCCGGAGAGTTAAACCTGGTCTAGATTTTTATCAAGAAATCCATGCTCTTGACAATTTGACAGCCTTTCTCAAGTGCACCCCAGATGCATAAAATTAGAATTTCCACTGCCAATTCTTCTATCTGTTCTTTATAATCTTATAATCTATTTATTGGTTTTTAGAGATGCTAGCAACTTTTTAAGTATTCCTGCAAGAGGATGGGTTGTGTATATTTAAATTGGCCTGGGGTTTGCAATTACTATTCCTGTTCCCCCCCCCCCCCTATGATCTGATGGTGGGGATGATGGGTCTTTTGATTATAAACCAGGAAAAAGACATTATAGCTAAATTCCAACTCAGGGCAAGGATCTTATCCATCAACTATGCATCATTATTTGGTACAGGTAGTCCTTGAGTTACAAACACTTCATTTAGTGAACATTCATAGTTACAATGGCACTGAAAAAAAGTGACTTAAGAGGTTCACTCTTACAACCAGCGTAACAACCCCATGATCACATCACAATTCAGATGCCTGGCAGATGGTTCATATTTATGGTGGTTGAAGTGTCCTGGGCTCATGTGATCCGATTTTGCGACCTTCTGACAAGGAAAGTAAATGGTGAAGCCAGATTCACTTAGCAACCAAGTCACTAACTTAAATTTTAAAACTGCACTGATTCCCTTAACAGTTGTGACAATCGTGAAATGGGGCAAAACTCACAACAGATGTTTCACTTAGCAACGTAAATTTTGGACTCAGTTGTGGTTGTAACTCGAGGACTACTGGTATTGCCAAAGATTCCGAAATATGTTAGCGACCTACAATACCTCAAAGACTGCAATGCCAAAAGGGTGCGCCAGCATCTCGTTATCCACGAGGATCGTCCTTCTGTTTTCCCCGTTCACATCAATGCTGGAGACCGAGTGGTATTTGGAGTCTACCCAGTAGAGGCGATGAGTAATCAGATCTAATGCAGAAGGAAGATGTTCAAATGAAATGCTGCAAAATTTTACACATTGTTTTCTTCCAACACAAAGGGAAAAACCCTCCGTCAAGCCATAACAGGCTAGACCAGTGTTTCTCAACCTTGGCAACTTGAAGATGTCCGGACTTCAACTCCCAGAATTCTGGGGAATTCTGGGGAATTCTGGGAGTTGAAGTCCGGACATCTTCAAGTTGCCAAGGTTGAGAAACACTGTGATAGACATTTGCAGTCCAGATATAGTGCAACTAATACATTGGTGGCACATATTCCATTAATATAAGTATGAACATTTATTAGAGTAATTAGCATTTGCTGGCTGGGGAATTCTGGGAGTTGAAGTCCGGACATCTTCAAGTTGCCAAGGTTGAGAAACACTGGTCTAGAATAAAAAATGATTTAGACGAGGCAATATTTTGGGGAGCCCAACATTATTTCCAAGCCAGACTGCTGAATTGCTCATTTATTTCAAAGGTCACTTTCTGACCTTGGTCTCCCATAAGGTTCTCCTGAACAGCTTTCAATATCAGAAACACTTTGACCCAAACAACTTCCAGGACTCTCATTTTCAGACTGAGAAATCTGCACATCCTCAAGAAAAAAAAATTGATTCCCTTCACACAAATGCTTTGGACTCCTTTAAATCTAAACTCAAGGATGACTGCAATTATGCTCCAAATAGAAAAAAAGGGCACCATGGGAAACGAGTATGAATCCATTAGAAAAAGCAGATTCTCCGGGTTAGGATTCCTTATCCAGCCATATCCCAAAGCCTTGCTTGCTTCAAGGCTGTCCCACATAGTAATGGGGAAGGAGTTTACAAAACTGTATTATGCTTCTCTAACGAGGCAGGCGACTGCCACGGAAGGGAACGAATAGCAGGAGTGAAGCAACAGGAAAGAAGGGAAAACCTCTCTTTAGATATAAATGAACAGGACTACATTATCTTCCGAAGTGCCATTGTTCCCAGCCATGCAGGACATACCTAATGTTATTCCATTGGGCCACTGAATGCCTTCTTTCACCAAGGGGAAACTGTCCACTCCATTCAGTCCACTCTTGGCAATTTTAGCAGACATCCCCCAGTCAGTCCAGTACATGAACCTGCCAAGGAGAGGAGAAAGGGGGGGGGGGGGGCGAAAGGACAATTAACGCTAAAAGTCCATTTAAACCAACTCATCCGGTTGCAAAGCTCGCCACCATCCAGAATCCCAATACCAGGTACCCCAATGCTTTCTCTCCCTAGTCTGCCAAGCCTTTCTACTTCTCCCAATAGCCTTTCCTGCTCCCACAATTCTCACACTTGAAATATCACAAGAGGATATAACTGTCTCAGTGGTGAGTTTCAAAAAATTTTCCCGAACCTATTCTGTGGGTGTGGCCTCCTTTGTGGGAGTGGCTTGCCGCCCATGTGACCTGGTGGGAGTGGCTTTCTGGCCATGTGTTCTCTCCCACCCTCTCTCTCTCTCTTTCCTTTTGTCTCTCTGTCCCTTTTTCCTTTTTTTCTTTCATCTCTCTCTCACTTTTTCTTCCTTTCTTCCTTTCTTCCTTTCTTCCTTCCCTTTCTTCCCTTCCTTCCCTTCCTTTCCTTTTCTTTCCTTCCTTCCCTTCCCTTCCCCTCCCTTTCTTTCTTTCTTTCTTTCTTTCTTTCCTTCCTTCCTTCCTTCCTCTTTCTCTCTCTTTGTGAGTCTGTGTGTGTGTTTGTGTGTGTGTGTCTG